>NW_003853978.1:0-1525 GCF_000181295.1 Otolemur garnettii
CAAGAAATTTGTGCCAAAATAGGTAAAGAACTCTCCAAATTCAAAAATTAGAAAACAAACAACTCAATTTAGTAGCTAGAGCAAGACCCCATCACTACTAAAAATGAAAAACTGAGGCAAGAGGATTGCTTGAGCCCAAGAGCGTGAGGTTGCTATAAGCTATGACACTATGGTACTCTACTAAGGGCGACAAAGTGAGACTCTGTCTCAAAAACAAAAAACAAAAAACATCAGAGTTAAATAATAAAAATTATTTAAAAATATATTAATAAAACAGCAAAATATTGACTGCTTCATTTATTGTATGACAATTTAAAACATTGGCAAAAGATTTTAAGTCACCTCACAGTATTAAATAAACAAATAAGAAAAGATCTTCGGTATTATTAATCATTAGGGAAATGAAGATTAGAACCAGCAGGAGATAGAATTACACAACCATCAGGCTAAAATAAAAAAATACTCAGAATATCCATTACTGATAAGGATGTAGAGCAAAAGGAATTTTCAGACATTGCAAAATGGCATAGACATTCTAGAAAACAGTTTCTCAAAAAGCTAAGCAGATAATTTCCTTACGGCTCAGCAATCTTCCTTTTAGTTATGCATGTTAGAGAAAAAAAAGTATATATTCACACAAAAACCTGCACATAAAGGTTTATAGCAGTATTATTAATAATTACTTAAAAGCAAAAGTATCCAAAATGTCCTTCAGTGGGTGAACAAATAAATGTGGTACATCTACATAATGGAATACTATTACCAGTAAAAAGGAATGAACTATTGATACGCACCAGAACTTAGATGAATCTTCAAAGAATTATGCTCGAAGAACTTAAGTTCAAAAGGTAATATCTTTTTTTTTTTTGAGACAGAGTCTCACTTTGTCACCTTGGATAGAGTGCTATGGCATCATAACTCACAGCAACCTCAAACTCTTAGGCTCCAGTGATTCTCTTACCTCATCTTCCTAAGTAGCTGGGACTACAGGCTCCTAACACACCATCCAGCTATTTTTTTTTTTTTTTTTAGAGACAGGGATTCACTCTTGCCCAGGCTGGTCTCGAACTTGTGAGCTTAAGTGACTGTGCTCCTCAGCCACCCAGAGTGCTGGGATTATAGGTGTAAGCCACCATGCCTGGGCTAAAAGTAATATCTTATATGATTTTATTTATATAACATACTGGAAATGCCTTCTCCCTCTCTCCCTACAAAGAAAGCAATAACGGATCTATGTTTGCCAGAGCTTGGGAGTGAGGAGGGTATGAAAGCAGAGTGGCAGCAGGAGAGAGCCCTTTGAGTGCTGCAACTTTCACATCCTCTCCTTGAGGATAGTTAAAGAATCTACACATGTAAATAACTCATAGAACTCTGTCAAAAGAGGGAATTTTACTGTTTGTAAGCAAAATAGAATTTCATCTGAATCATTTCACTGTTTCATGTAGTATTGGAAATAACTCAGTGTCCTCTCAAACCCATAATCTGTAGTCATACAACAAATGAAGCAGTCAATATTTTGCTGTTT
>NW_003853978.1:3108-4308 GCF_000181295.1 Otolemur garnettii
CACATGAATACTATTAGTAATCAGGTGTAAGTGGCTAGGAAATAAGGCATTGACCATGTCCAAGGCAACATGCCAAGTGCCATCCATCTGTGCAATGGATTCAGTTACAGTCACAATGCCTAAAACAGCTGAGGCTATGGTAGCAACTACTGAATTCATTGATAATAAAGCCAGTCTAAATCTCCAGGTGGCATTGACATTTTTCACCAGTCACATAAGCTGTTCCATCTTCTGCTACTCCTACTGGATTTAAGTCTCTTAATCATGGAGATGTAATTCCATTTTTTCTCCTGGGATTCTACGTATATTGTTTGGGGTGGACCATCCGGAAGGGAGCAGAGAGAGGGGTTGAGAAACCACTTAGGTGCCTCCCTAGCACTTCTCTACATGCATTGGTTCTACAGTGGGAGAATCCCTTCTGGTATTTACAAGCATTCACAGCATAGGAATGTGAAACCTCAATACCAATTATATATTCAGCAGTCCAAGCCACAACACAGAATTCACAGTACAGTGCATACATTGAATTGTCCTACAAGACTGCTCCCTTGAGGAAGACATAGTTTAGGTGTTCCTTCTCCATAGCTCCTTAGCAGACTTGGGCAGGTTTATATGGCCTTCAAAGTCCCTTGTGGACAGAAAAATCTCGGGCCCATCCCTAACTGACTTTCTTTTTAATGCAGTTCAGTTTGGATTAGAAGGGCAAAGAGAATCAGCGGTCACATAGGGAGACAGTGACTCGGGCCCAGTAGGCAAGTCATATTGACTGTTCATTTCATGTGGTGCAACAGCTGCATGTAGCTCAACCAAATGAACCTTCACTGTTTTTGATCCAATTAAAACCCCAATACCAAGCACCAAGGTCATCATAACCAATACCATCAGCTTGAGTTTTGGAGACCCTTAACTCTTCAGCCAGAATGTGGGATCTCAGAGTTTAGGTCCTTTGTCTGGCTTGGTCTTGATTCTCACCAAGACAATTTTTATAAAGGAGTCCACCTTAATCTGTGATATCGGCTGCCACCTCATGAAGGTGACATCTCTTAAATTCTTACTTGGTTTCAACATAGGGAAGTTTTTCAAGGCAGAAGGGCTAATAGCAAGACTTTATCCAGGTATCTTTGGGATAGTTTCTCATCCTCCCAGTGGGTTACTTTTATTAACATTGTAAGCCCAATCCAAGGCACTCAGAGCCTGAAT
>NW_003853979.1:0-4305 GCF_000181295.1 Otolemur garnettii
ATTTGTTAGGTAAAGTCCAAATTGTAGTTGAGTCCTTCACCCAGGAGGTGTGCCATATACCCCTACATTATGTCCATTAGGTGAGAGCTTGCCAATTCCCCTCCCCCTCTCCTTCCTCACCTCCCCACACTTGAATTAAATTACGTTTTCCCCCCATGTGGGTGTGCACGTCTCCATCTACCGACTTCACATCAGTCAGTATTGAGTACATTGGATACCTGCTTTTCCATTCTTGTGATCCTTTACTAAGGCGCATGTTCTTCAACTCCATCCAGATAAATGCAAACAATATAAAGTATCCATCTTTCTTTATGTTACCACACTGCTTATTGGGAAACTTTTCTATTCAGGTTTTCAACTCCTTTCAACAGTCCCCTGCACTCTCTGTATAGACACAGTAGGTAGTGTCTAATACCGCACAGATTCCCTCTTGTTTAGCCAACAGGAAATTCAGCACTGCCTGGAGTACCTGGGCTAGCGAGTTGAGTGATCCTTGTTGAGCCCTACAGCTTTTGAAATTTCTTCTTCATCAGTCTTAGAATCAGAGACAAATTTCTAATCATGTCTCTGTTGGCATATACTCTGTAAATTGGTACTAGTATTTTCTTTTGTTATTTTCTTGAATTTTTCTATTAAATCATAACTGTATACATTAATGCATTTATGTGGTATGATGTGCTGATTTTATATACAATGTGGAATGCTTACATCAAACTGGTTAATATAGCCTTCACCTCACTTATTATCGTGTTAGGACATTTATACCCTGCTCTTAATAGATTTGACAAGTACCCTTGCAGTATACACCATAGGTGAGGTCCCACCAATTACCCTCCCTCCACCCACACTCTCCCCTCCTCTCCCCCTCTTCTTCCCACCTTCATCCTGGACTATAGTTGTGTTTTATCTTTCATATGAAAGTGTGGGTGATTATATATTGGTTTCATAATAGTACTGAGTACATTAGATACTTTTTCTTCCATTCTTGAGATACTTTACTAAGAAGAATATATTCCACTTCCACCCACGGGATTAGTATTTTCAGTAAGCTTTGCAGTGTCATTTCCGTGGCAGCCATCCCAAAATATGTCAAAGAAATAAATGTATTTGGGGGTAAATATTTCTAATGTCTTTCAGTCCCACTTCGAAATGAAAAGGTTTTACATATTAAAACCCTATATGTTACTTTAGGACTAAGAAGTGGGGAAAGAAAAAAAACCCAAATTGGAGCAAATCTTACTACCGGATATCATCCTGTATCTTTTGGCCAGTCTCTAGTCTCTTAGTCCTATGAACAGATCGGTTTAGTTAAACCTGTGTCTCATTCCATGAGCTCATTCGATGAGCTGGCTTAGTTAAATCGGTTTAGTTAAACCTGTGTCTCATTCCAAGTGCTCATTCCATTAGCTGGCATGACAGACAAGGCTGGAATCTAGTACAGATGGACCATAGTTTCTTCTTATTTTTGAACTGTATTTTTTTCTCTCTAGTTTCCCACCTCGTTAAAGATAAAGCATAGTAGGATAAATTTACTTGCAAAACTAAACTTTAATCTTAGTATACTTGGCCTGATTATTTGCATAAAGTGCAGTAAAAATAATTATTAGCCATTAGACTTTTCTTTCTTTCAAACCTGGCTTTACAGGGATTTTCATAAGGAACCTGAGGTTAGACTTTAAAACCTCTTGGGTCAAGCCAAGGAGTCATCTGTGCCATTAGACATCCCTATGCATTGGGTAAATTCCTCTTTTCTTGAGGTCCCAAAGTGACTTGGGGTTCCCGGCCCTGTCAGAAAGTGACATTCCTTACCCACTACAGCTCAGGAAGTTTTATTGATGAAGTATCTGGGCATTTTTTCCAAAGAGCTTTTTATTGACCTTATAAAGCCAACCTTCATTCCTTAATGCAGTCAGGACACCTCTGAAAATATGCCATTCCAGTCAAAGCCTTGGTAGAATAACCAGTGTCTTTTCATTGTGTTGTACGGAAGAAAACACATTCTCATTGCACTTATGCAAACAACTGTATTGCCGTAAATTAAGAATGCTTACAAATGGTTCTCAAATTCTGGATAAATCAAGTGCAGAGAAAAATAAATGCCTCAATTTTTTCTCACACATATATGCTTTGTCATAAGCCATAGATACCTCAAAAGATGGAAAAGCAGGAAGAATCAGCAACATTTCAAACAAAAAGTCATAAAAATTAATTCCATACCATGTAATTAATTTCTGTTCTGGTTGAGGAGGTTGAGTTAGCAATACTCATGGACATGTCAGTTTTCTTATTAAAGTCCTGAAGGTTGCTTTGTTTTAGTCAGATGGCATATAATCTCCAAAGCTATAAGAAATCTATATTCAAGAGAATTTGTCAGTCCTTTCCATGACTTTTCTTGAAGGACAAACGTTAGACTTAGCCAGTTAAAAAACTCACTTTCTGAGATGAGATGACACAAAATAAAATAAAAATTCCATGGATGACAAAAGTCTTAGTATAGCATGGTTAAAGAGACAATTGACAAAGTTTTTTTATTCTTGCAGCATAGGACAATTTAATATAATAATTATAACTGCTGCTGATAACATACACTAAGCCATACTAGTCTTTACAATACTGGAACCTGAATTATTAATAACATGTATATGCAAATACAATCCAAAGAAAGTTAAACATCATTTCGTATTTGACAGCGTTTCCTGTACAGTTTTAACATTCCAAATAAGCCTAGTACATCTCTTCTAGACTTTCAGTGGTCCCAATATATTTAAAAGGCTAGTTTGAGGTCCAAAAGACTGAATTTAGAATTTTTTTAATTTGCAAGGTTTGTTCAAATATCAAAGGCTTAAAATACTTGTTTAAGTAGAATCACAAATCCAAAGATTCTAATAGCAATACAAGCAGTTATATGGGTGGCTGTAAGCCTTAACCCTTTTAAAGTTCAACACTCCAGTTACTACTGAAAAGGAAAAAAATAAAAACCTTCTGTAGTGGGATTTTTGAATTAGAAAGGAAACAGGCCAAGTGATTTCAGCAAGAGCAAATCAATACCTTAAGAAAACTGCTATTTTAGCCAAATTTCATCAATTACAGCCAACCAGATCACATGCCAATTCCTTCTTATGAGTTCTATACCAACTTGCACAATCTGAAAACATGTTAAAAACCTTCTGTTATGTCTTCACATTCCCTTTTCTTAAATAACAGTCATTCTACTTTTGGACAAAAGTTTACCACACAAGATTCTTTCTTATTCAATACTATCCTCCTTTCTGTTTAACCTTTCTTACTGAAAACACTTTTCATAAAACAGGCTCATTGTTTATTATAAAGTTGGTTATTCCCTTAGCCAAAGTGATAATTAAAAGATTTTAAAAAGTAAAAAATCTGGCCAGGCACGGTGGCTCATGCCCATAATCCAAGCACTCTGGGGGGCCGAGGCAGGCAGATTGCTTGAGCTCAGGCGTTCAAGACCAGCCTGAGCAAGAGTGAGACCCCCCTTTCTACTAAAAATGAAAAACTAAGCCAAGAGGATCGTTTGAGCCCAAGAGTTTGAGATTGCTGTGAGGTACGGCACCATGGCACTCTACTGAGGGTGAAAAAGTGAGTCTCAAAAAACAAAACAAAACAAAAAACTGTGTATGGCACACCTCTTGGGGGCAAGACACACAATTATAAGAGGGACTTTAACAAGTGCAATCAGTGTAACCTAATTCTTTGTACCCTCAATGAATGCCAAACAATAAAAAAAAAATCTTATTCTTTGGCAGAATAATGAAAAGATTTTAAAAAGTAAAAGGTCTTATTCTTTGACAGAGAAAATACTCTGTTTCCCAAACAACCATAAGACCTAATATAGACAGCTGAAGTATTATTCAAAAGTTATACAAAAAATATTTTGTTATCCCTATCAACATCATATGAAGCCAAATTATTTCACTGCATCAGTGTGTTAATGATAATGTCCATTTCAATACAATCTTATATCAAATACACCTGCCTTTAATTGATTTAATGTAAGTTAATGTTTATAAATCTTTTATAATCTTTACTTTAAACTCTTATGTCCATTTAGGTTTAAATCATCCTTTACTTGTTTAATTTAAAACAGTTCTTAAAAACCATAAATAAGACAGAATTATCTTCTTTAACAAAACTAACCTTTCTAATTAAAAAAGAAACTTATTTGGTCTTCATATTGTCAACCCTCAGAAAAATTTAGAAAGTTAAAGCAAATCTGAACTGTTATCAATCTCTAATTTTTATTAGTACACCTAAATATGTTTAGTTTTCCTTATCACACTAAAA
>NW_003853980.1:0-4304 GCF_000181295.1 Otolemur garnettii
GGCTTAGACAAGGTGGAGAGAACAGTAAGAGTCTGCTGTAAACAAACAAAAGAATCCTGGAAGAAATAAGAAAGCCTGGCCGAAGACCATGGGAAGAGAGAGAAGGAGCAACCAGAGATATTAAGGAAATGAAAATGGCAAGGGGGAGGTTCCCAGGCATTTGGCTCGAAATGAAGCATCATGCATTTTGAATAATTAATTTTTAAATTTTTCTTTCAGTGACTCATATTAAAGATGGCAAAAGTTGGCTGAAAGAAAAAATTCAATCCTTCCTTCTGGGATATAATTGTGTTTTATTATTCGTATGAAAATGTGGCTGATTTTATATTGGTTTCACATTAGTACTGAGTACATTGGATACTTTGTCTTCTATTCTTGAGTTGGGTGGAAGGAGGGTAATCGGTGGGACCTCACCTATTGTGCATATTGCAAGGGTGCATGTCAAATATATTAAGAGTAGAGTACAAATGTCTAAACACAACAATTAAATAATTAAGATGAAGGCTATGTTAACTAGATTGGTGTAAACATTCCAAATTGTATATAAAATCAGCACATTGTACCCCATAAATGCAATAATGTACATAGTTATGATCTAATAAAAAAAAAAGAAAAAAATTCAAGTTGCACAAAACTAAGTAAATGTAAAAGAAATTCAGATAATTAAATTTCAAATGATGGCCTTTTGACATATCTGTAGCATTTGTACTTCAGAAGTTATTGAACCTTAAAACTTTGGAGATTCTCTATAGTATCTTTTAACCCTCACGGAGCCCTCTGTGGCAGACACTGCAGTTGTTCTCTTTTTACAGCTGAGGAGGCTGAGCGAGGCCCAGGGAGTGGAGCCAATGTGCAGGCGCTGGCACCCTGACCTCCACTCCTGCCCCCACACAGCTCTGCAGACTTGCAGGGAAGATGAATTAAGGTTGGAGAGATACTGGGATGTATTAGGTAGAAAGTTAGTGAAGCTATCTTGCCAGAAAACAGAAACATCAGTTTACAGCCATACCACCCTGAACGTGCCAGAGCTCATCAATCTCGGAAGCTAAGCAGGGTCAGATCTGCTTAATACTTTGATGGGAGAAAATAGAAATGTGAGTGTGGAACTTGAGATAGAGTTTGAGAAGGTGAAGCCTGGGAAGTAGATGAGGTCACTAAAGCAGTGCATGAAAGTGGAGAAATTAAATGGTTGGAAATTATACAAGGCAGAGTCTATTCTAGTACTCACAGACAAAGCCCAGCACGGTCTCCCCTCCAGGCTAAACATAACCTCTCTTAGGATGTTGTCTTTGCCATTTCTCTCCTGCAGACCCTCTCTGTAGCCTTGCTACTCTTAGAAGGAGATAGAATCCCATGCAAGCCAATGAGCAGTATAAATGTGTATGAGCACATACAACTTTTCATCATAAAGTCATCTCAGACCACCTCTCCCATCCTCTGTGCCCACCTCTCATCTTCTCCTTTCCTTTCTGGGAACTGGGATGCCAGAATATCTGTGCCAAAGGAAGACAGGTGTGTCTGTATCAAAGAGAGGAAGGCTGTCCAAATCACCAATAAAAAAGATAACAAGTGTCTGCCGCTGCCCTCAAGGAACTCCCAGGCTGAGGCAGAGTCTGATACTTGAGATAGAGCTTGAGAAGGTGAAGAAATGAGTATGCCATAGTGACAACTATAGAATGAGTACACAATGGTGAGGCCTTTAGAATGAGGAGCCACACAGAGAAGGAGCCCTAAGCCCAGGTGGTAGGGACAGAGGGCCTGACAGGGAGGCTGACCAGTCCCAGGGTAGCACTACTTACAGTGGCCTGGTGCTTAGGGAGAGTGAATGCCCACTGTGCTGTACAGGGCTGTGCATATCAGACCCCCCACACACACACACATATTTCCTCTCTCTTGTCCCTCTCTCCCTTCCCCAGCTTCATGCAGGTCGCAGTCACAGATGCCTATTGGCAGCTTCTCTTCTCCATTCTTGAAGTCAAAAGAAGCCAGAAAGAGCTGGACCTAAGTGGAAACTCACTGAGCCGCTCTGCAGTGCAGTCTTAGTGAGACCCTGAGATGTCCTTGCTGCCTCCTGGAAACTCTGTGGTGTGGCTAGAGTTCTGCTCTGAAGCATGGCTGAGCAGCACACCCAAGGCAGCAGCAGAGTCTGGAATGAGGGGATTGACAGCACCAAATACTGGTGAGGATATGGAGCAACAGGAACTCTCATTCATGGCTAATGGGAATGCAAAGTGGTACAGCCATTTAGAGGATGGATTGACAGTTTTTTAAAACATAAACATACTTTTAACATATATTCCAGCGGTCACATTCCTTAGTATTTACCCAAATAAGTTGAAAACCTATGTCCACAATTACCTGCCATGGATGTTTACACCAGCTTTGTTCATAATTGCTAAAACTTGGTAGCAACCAAGATGCCCTTCAGTAGCTGAATGAATAAATAAACTGTAGTTCATACAGATGGTGGACTATTAAGTGCTGAAAGAAGTCAACTATCAAGCCATAAAAGACATGTACCTTGAATGCATAACACTAAGTGAAAGAAGCCAACAGATTCCATTGTATGTCTGTATGATTCCAATCATATGACATTTTGGAAAAGCCAAAACTATGAACTCATAAAATTATCAGTGGTTGCCAGGGGTAAACAGGGAGGGAAGGGTGAAAGAGCAAAGCATAGAGGATTTTCAGGGCAGTGAAACTATTCTGTGTGATACTATAATAGTTATAGGATATACATTATTGAATAATTGTTGAAATCCATAGAATAAACAACACCAAAACTGAACCCTAATGTACCCTAATGTGCCCTAACTATGGACTTTGGGTGATAAGGATGTGTCTATGCAGATTTATCAATCAAGTAACAAATATACCTCTGTGACACAGGATGTCTGTAGTGGAGACATGGTATGTGGGCGGGGGTGGGGGTATATAAAAACGCTCTGTACTTTTTGCTATGACCTAAAACTCTTTTAGAAATAAAGTTGGAAAGAAGGAAAGGAGGGAGGGATGGTAAAAAAAAAGAGACCTGAAACTTTAAGGAATTTATTTTAAAAGCAAACAAAGGATATAATATAGACAACAGTGGAAATAAATTGAATATAAAGCAGAAAAACAATATATAATAAAATCAATGAAACCAAAAGTTCTTTCTTTGTAGATATCAACGAAATTGGCAAACTTAGCTAAATTGACTAAGATAAAGAAAGAAAAGATTCAAGTTACTAAAATCAGGAGTAAAAAGGGGGGTATCATAACTGATCTTACAGAAATAAAAAAGGACTAAAAGAGAATGTTATGAAATAATGTAAACCAACAAATTAAATAAGGTGTATAAAACAGGCCTAGTTCTAAAGAACACAAACTATCTAATCTGACTGAACAAGAAATACAAAATCCAAATACACCTATTATGAGTAAAGATAATGAATTAGTAAATGAAAAACTTGCTATTCAAAAAAAGGCTAACTTAGAATTTACCGGTGAATTCTAGCAAACATTTAAGGAAGAATTAAAACTGACTTTCTCAAACTCTTCCAAAAATAGAAAAAAAGGGAATTCTTGCCAAATCATTCTATCAAACACATTACTCTGATACCATAATCAAACAAAGATAACCAAGGACACCACAAGAAAAAAAAAACCCTCCAAGCTAATATATATTATGAATACATAAGGAAAAATCCTCATAAAATATTAGCAACATACAAAAAGGATTGGATACTGTGATCAAGGGGGATTCATCTCAAGAATGTTAAGTTTTTTTAACTGAGGAAAAATCAATGTAATGCACTATGTTAATAAAGGACGAAACCACATGACTAGCTCAATAGACACAAAAAAATTCAATAAACAAAACTCAATAGCTTCTCACATTGAAAACAGACACAAAACTCAGGATAAAAGGGAATGATATTAACCTGATAAAGATCACCTATGAAAATCCACTCCTAATATTATAATGAATGGTGAATGACTGAGTACTTTCCTCCTAAGATCAGGAATAAGATAAAGATGTTGGCTCTCGTCACTTCCATTCAGCATGGTACTCAAAGTTCCATCCAGGATAATTAGCCAAAAAAAGTAAAATTAAAGTCTTCCAGATTGGAAAGAAAAAAAGAAATTAATCTATCTCCATTTATAGATGGTGTGATGTTATTTACAAAAATCCTAAGGAAATCCACAAACGTTAACTATTAGAACTAGCAAACAAATTCAGCAAGGTTTTAAGAAACAAGATCAATATACAAAAATTAGCCATACCGCTATACACTAGTAATAACAATCAAAAAAAAAAA
>NW_003853981.1:0-4302 GCF_000181295.1 Otolemur garnettii
TGTGTGTGTCACTGCAGCCTCCCAGACCATGGCTTCTTCTGAGTTTGTTTATAGTACCTTTTGTCACCAATGCTTTTGACCTTGATTTATTTATCTCACTCTTTTTTTCTTCAAATTTCCTTGCATACAAGCTGCGATTACCATCATACGCTTCTTGCACCCTGGTTATTATGGAAATATTCATATTCACTGGCAGCTGAAAGTGAGACGCTCTGATGACCTCACTGCTGTCTGTAATTCACAGTTGTAGGAGTGTCTCACGCAGGGAGAGAATCGTAATTGCTGCTAAAATCCATTTCCCTTTCCTAAGTTGGTAAAACAGCCTTGGTGTGAAACTTTTCTTTAACATATTTATCTGGGCTGAAGGCTTGAAGATTGGAGGACCATATGTGTGGGGATGGTGAATGCCTTCATTATGTATAGTAGGGTCTTGTGGTTTTTATTTTATTTTATTTTTCGAGGTCTAATTGGGGAGGAAAAGGCACAGCTCAGCGGTTTACCTGCCATCTACTTCCCAGAGACTGTGGGCCCACAACTCCCAAGGCTGCATTCCAGGTTTTATTGTATACTTCAAATTGGGACATATTTCACAACAGTTGCATTTAATTGGGAGATTATTAAAAAGCATGAGCAAATTCAGAATTTCTCACCCAGAAAATGCCACCAGTGTCCAACGTAAATGAGGTCATTCCTCCCTCCGTGCTTCATGATCCTGCCAGGAGCGTCTGAAGAGAGTAAACCAGGACGGACAGAGCTTGGACCAGAGTAACATTCCCCAAACTTCAGTGGTTTGCAAACCACCTTCACAATATTGGTCATACTAACTTCCCTCTGATGCTATCCTTCACTTCACTTTCTTCCTAAATCACCTATTTTTCATTCTATTATAAATAAACTTATTTGAACTGGTAAATTTAATGGTTACTGCTACAACAAATGGAAAACTGGTTTCCCTTGTCATTTATAGAACAGAGAGTAACCATAAAAATAAATATAAGCACAACAATTACATATTAGCAAAATACTCTGACTCTCAGGCCTGAAAAAGAGACCTAAATTGGGGCTCTTGATCAGAAGGGTAACCATCTAAGATTTTTCTCCTTGGTGTAAATAAAATCGAAAGAGAATTGAAAAAAAGAACAGCTTTCTTCCCATGAGACGCAAGGCAATACTGACTGACCTCATGTTGGGGATCACCACTGCCCCACCTCTAGGAAAATATTGGAATCAACATTGGATTAGGATGTCCCAGTGAAATAAAGTCTCTTTACGAGAGAATGCAGGGTCATTTCCTTCCCACCCCTTGCTTCCCTGGTCATTCTGCCATCAGGCTGTGTCTCCCAAATGCCAAAGATGCTTTATTGCATCTTCCTTTAGAATGAAAGGGGTCGAATGGATCAGCTTCAAATGCATGGATCATACAGAGCTGTGTGTTCTACATGGTGTAAGGTCATCACTCCCTATACCCAGGTGGCGTGCTCTGGCGGGCTGCCTTGACCCTCCACCAGTTGGCTTTCCCATGTAGGCACAGCTCCTTCAGGGTCACACCCCAACAAGACTGTCACAAAGAGAGAGAGAGAGAGAGAATATGTACATGTGTGTGTGCACAGAATAGATTCAGTGAAACTGAAGCCTTGAAGCAAACAGCTGGCTACTGGCTGTCCCAACAGGATGTCGCGGCCATATGCAGCGTGGTGCCATGTTGCCCTACGGTCCCCTTAACTTGCTTTGGGCTCCGATGTCAACAGGCGCCTGTTGTGTTCTTTAGAAAATTTCCAAGTCACAGGTGTAGTTAAAAACCACCAAGTAGTACAAATAGAGTCATTGAACCATCACAGTTATTTCCTGCCCCACCTTGCTCCACTTCCAGTTATGTTCTCAGAGATAGCCAAGTTCATACATTCCGTGTCTAGGCCTTAGCCAAGTTCACACATTCTGTGTCGAGGCCTTTGGTGGCTAGATGCACATTGCTATATAATATGTTTATACTTTTATTTGGTGGCTCACGGCTTATACACAGTGTCTGTCAACCTCTTGCTGTATTGGGTGAGGATTTAATTTCATCACCATTCCCTTTTCCTCCAGCTTCATTATTCTAGCTGTCGATAACCCTAATACCATTCTGATTATCAGTCCATTATAGGGGATCTGTTTATTCCTTGTGGAAACTTTCAGGATCTTCTTTATATATATTTTTTCATTTTGAAATGATACAAGATTTTATGCCTAAGAATTTCACATTTTTAAAAAGGTAGCGACTCTGTTATCTTAAGTATTTTATTAGAATCTTATGCTTTTGATGCTATTAGAAATTGTATCCTTTTAAAATTTTAATTTCTGAGTATTCATTACTGGCAGATAAAATACAGTTGATGTTTGTATAATGATCTCATAGCCTGCAGCCTTGCTGAACTCCCTTATTATGGTAGCATTTTTCTACACAGACAATCATGTCATATGTAAATAAAGGTAGACTCACTTCTTCCTTTTCAATACGGCCCTTTCTTATTTTACCTATTCCTCTGGGTGGAAACTCTAGTGTGTTACTGAATAGAAATGGTAAGAGTGGAGATCCTTGTCTTTTTTCTGATCTTGGAAGGGGGAGAAATTCAGTCATAAGTGTGAAGTCTTCTTAATACTTTAGTAATAAATACTCAGTCTTAAGTATTAACACCGTTGAGTATGATGTTAACTGTATTTTTTTTTTTATATCTCCGTTGCCCTATTGAGGATGTTCCCTTTAATCCCTACTTTACAGAGAGCTTTTTTTTTGCAGTTTTTGGCCAGGCCTGGGTTTGAACCCGCCACGTCTGGCATATAGAGCCAGCGCCCTACTCCTTTGAGCCACAGGCGCCACCCCTTTACTGAGAGCTTTTATCAGGAATGTATGTTAGATTTGTCAAATGCTTTTTCTGCATCTATTAAGGTGATCTATGGTTTTTCTTTTTACTTTAGTAATATAGTGGATTACATTGATCACTGGTGGACTTTTTAAGTTTTCTTTTATTTCAAATTATGAAGGGGACACAAATGTTCTTACTACATGGATAGCTTTTATGCTGCCCAAGTCAGGGCTATCAGTGTGCCCATCACCCAAATAGCGTGCATTGTACCTGTTAGGTAAGTTTTTACCCCTTTCCTCCTTCCCCTCCTCCTTTCTTGATTTTCAACGACTTTTACTTCTTTCTGTGCCCATGTGTTCCCATCAATTATTTCCAAATTATTACAAAGTACATATGGTGTTTGTTTTTCGACTCTTGAGATATTTCACTTAGAATAATGGTCTCCAGTTCCATCCAAACTGCTGCAAAAGACATGAATTCATTTCTTTTTAAGGCTTATTAATACTCCATGGTGTGTCTGTGTGTGTATGTGTGTATATGTGTGTGGTGGGGGGTGTATACACATATATGCACACACACATCACACTTAGTTAATCCACTCATGAACCAATGGGCACTTGGGTTGATTCCACATCTTTGCAATTGTGAATTGTGCTGCAATAAACATTTGATGCCTTTTGTCTTTTTGATAAAATTACTTCTTTCCCTTTGGGTAGGTAACCAGGAGTGAGATTGCCGGATGGAATGGTAAATCTACTTTTAGATCTTTGAGAAATCTCCATACTGTTTTCCATAGAGATCATAATAATTTTCAGCCCACAGGCCATGCAAATTCCTTTCTCTCCGTATCCACGCCAGCTTCTATTATTTTTTGACTTATCATTGATTGACTTTTGAGTGTTAACCCAATGTTACATTCCAGAGGTAAACTCTACTTGGGTGTTGACATATTATCCTTTTTATTTATCATTGGATTCAATTTGCTAAAACTTTGTCTAGAATTTTTTAAGGTTCATGAGCAATATTGGTCTGTCTTGTTTGCTTGTAATGTCTTTTCTAATTTAGTAATAAGAAAATGCTACCTCAGAGAATAAATTGAGAAATATTCCTTCCTTTCCAATTTCATGGAAAAGTTATGTAGAAGAGCTATTATTTCTTTCTTAACAGTTGGCACAATTCACCAGCCATCTGACCTGGAGTTTTCATCGTGGAAGGGTTTTTTTAGTTACAAATTCTTTGCAATAAAGGCTAATAGCTTATATATTTCTTCTTGAGTGAGCTTTGGTAATTTGTGTCTTTCAAGGAGTGTTATTTATTTAAGTTGTCAATTTTTTTGGCATGATGTTCTTTGCAGCATCACCATTATTATCTTTTAGCATCTGTAAACTACGTGATGATGGCATTTTTCTCCGTTCTGCTATTGGGATTTTCTGTCTCATCTCCCTTTTTGTTTTCCTGA
>NW_003853982.1:0-4301 GCF_000181295.1 Otolemur garnettii
TTTTGACTGTTGCTACTTTTTCTTAATATGGTCAAAAATGTTGAGTCAACTGTAAATTCTGGGTAATTCAAATTTTGTTGTATCTCTTCTCATTATTTAGCTTAATTCCCTCATATATTCAAATGAATTTGTATCCATTCAATTGATACATCCATTGATATGTTATCCATATCCATTGATATGCTAAAATTAAAAAAATTCAGTAATAGGTATTTTATACTTAAGTTAGTGCTAGATCTAATGAAGGCACATGGATTGTATAAAAATAGGAATCAAGAATTAATGAGAGAAGTCTTTAGTTATTTGTTTATCTTATCAAAATTAGTAATTATTATTTATCTTTTATTTTGAAAAAAAGAAATTAACTACAGATCTGAAATGCTGAAGGTCATACCATCACCTTTGCCGCTCTTTTTTGGACGCGCTCTGTGGGAATGCAGCAATTTCATATCACATTTCCCCAAGGAATTTAAAGCAGTTTATGACCATTCTTCAGTTTGTGGGAGATAAAATACTTTTGCCTTTATTTAAAATACTAATGTCTGTGAATTGAGGGAAACATTTTTTCACAGGCTTCTCTGATTCAGAAGAGTCAACCCAACCAGGGCAGGAAACCACTGTACTGCTCAGGGTTTGTGTTGTCAGGAAATTCAAGAATAGCACACCTGGAGGAATTGTGATTTTACACTGAGCCAATTGTCATAACTGTGGGCTCTTGTGCATTTAAATAGAACTGAAAATGCCAATTCAGTTTCTTTGCTGGACACTTGTTTTCATGGAAAAAAGCAACAATGAAGCCCACAAATAACCCTTTCAACAGGATGCATATTTTTGTTTATCCTCTTGTTTGATTGTAAGAATGGGATGTCTGTGGACAGGAAAGACACGAAAATGAGTCCCCTCGTGTTTGCGAGTATGTTTCCACACTATGCACTGGGATGCGACTAACATACTTTGATGGAAATTACAAACTCCCTTGGTTCAGGAAAAGCAGAATTCAAGACTTCCTATAATAAGTATACTTGTACTCTTTCAAGAAAAGTACATGCTGTGTATTTTTATCTGTGGAAGTGGCAGGTAGTGTAAAAATTTTATTGATGCGGTGTGTGATAGCGTTCAGCTTTGCGATATTTAAACTTTTGTGTTTATAAAGCATTATGCTGGTAATACTCTTTAGCAACAAATTTTACTTATCACAGGTCTAGCTGTGAGGGTTTTTAAAAAATGGGCAGTATTCAGATTGAACATAAATTGTAGTTCTGGAAAAAATAAACAATATTCTGCTATAGTCTGGGAAAAATTTGGTTAAGTAATGTTATGATATGGGTCTTTGGGTCCTTTACAGTCTTTTCAAGAATGTCTAGGCTATTTCCATGCTTTATTTATAAAGGAATGATCTGCTATTATTGAATTAAGTCAAATGTTTATCTTTTTGCATTTTTGATAGAAATTTTATCTTGTTTCTTAAAAACAATGCAATGTGACACACCTTTTGGGGGCAGGACACTTATAAGAGGGATTTTACCTAACAAATGCAGTAAGTATAATCTGGTTCTTTGTATCCTCCATGAATCCCCAACAATTAAAAAAAAAATTGCAATGTTTATGGGGATAGCAATTTTTTAGCCAAAATATTACTCACAAAGTTCAGCTCTTTAACCCTAGGTGCGATTGTTATTCTATGCCATACACATTTGGCGTAAGTCTCAAGTAAGTCTAAATAAGGTTATGTCCAGGTGAATGTATACAGAATATCTTTCTGTATATGCCTGTTTATAGGGGCATGATTGTAAATTTTATGTCATTTAAAGTAATTTTTTGGCTTTGAGATTTTTATTATGTATTTTTCTACTCACTTTCTTTCTTTTATTTATTTATCTTTGAGATAGTCCTGTTCTGTTGCCCCAAGCTAGAGCGCCAAGGCATCAGACTAGCTCACAGCAACCTAAACTCCTGTGTTCAAGCAGTCTTCCTGCTTCAGCCTCCCAAGTAGCTGGTACTACAGGCTCCAGCCACAACACCTGGCTAATTTGTCTATTTTTAGTAGAGATGGGATTTCACTCTTGCTCAAGCTGGTCTTGAACTCCTGAGATCAAGTGATCTTTTGCCTTTGCCTCCCAGTGTGCTGGGATTACAGGCGTGAGCCACTGTGCCTGCCTTTTTAGTAACTTTGTTACTAACGCTGTAAAATATTTCATAGTTTCTGTATTCAGAGAGACAGAGAAAGAGACAGAGAAGAGCAGGCATGAGAGATCTTTCCCCATTCTTCAGCAAACAGCTCCTTGTCCGCCTCTTATGTGCCAAGCTCAGAGCACAGTGCTGAGATGCCAGGGACACTGGCACAGCCTCTGCCCTCCAAACGCCTCTCAGTTCCCTTTACTGAGCCTTGCCTCTTACTGAGGTGATATCAGTAAAGTCACTGAGGAGTAGATCATGATACGCCTTAACCTTTCAGTTTTACAGAACTATGACAGTTATTTGTTACACAAAATGGTATTGAAAAAATTTTTAAAAGTTTTATTTGTAGAGGGATTATGATATGAAAAGATGTTCCTTAGAGAAGCTGGTAAACTTTGTAGGCCATACAGACTCATCGAGCAGATATTTAGCAAGTCACGCCTTGTGCTCAGAACTCTGTTGCTTTTAAGAAGTCAATGATAAACAAAACAGACATGATTCCTGCCATTTACATACCCAAATAAATTTCAAATTATGGCAGAATCTGTGAAGGGCTTGAATCTTCTGACTTACCCATCTTCTTGCAAGGTTCAAGGTCTAATTACAATTGTTAGGTTGTTTTATGATCATGGAGATAAAGGAGTATTAATTGGAAGATCCCAATCAGTAGTAAGTTTTTGCCCTTTCTATGTCGCCACACAGATTCTGACATTTTCTATGTCTACTTTTACTATAACAGTTCCCATGATATTCAAATTATTTCTTTTTTTTGTCTTTTTTTTAATCAAGTCAAATACACATAAATCATGAATCCATTCATGCATATGTGGGGTACAATGTGCTGATTTTTTTTTAAATACAATCTGACGTGGTTACATTAAACCAATCAACATAGCTTTCACCTCATTTACTTGATATTGTGCCAAAACATCTATGTTCTACACTTCCCAGATTTGACTTGTACCCTTGTCATATGCTCCATAGGGGTGGTCCTGCCTTTCACCCTCCCTCTGTTTCATTTCTGCCTCTGTAACTTATATACTAAGCACTTACCATGTAGGGAAAAGGCTTTTATGTTGAATTCCTAACATATACATGATTTACAGTGGTGGGTACTTGTCTCCATTCATTTTTTTTCTTTGAATATGAAACTATCTTTGCGTTTTTGCCTGCTAAGTTTTTCTATCCATTATTTTAAAATATACCAAATAAGTTATTACTTTGTGTCCATTAATTAGGGATAACACCTATCTAGTTTTCTTGTACAACCAAATGAGATAAGACATCTAACATTTTAAAATTATTACAGGTATACATGGAAAATCAAGAAATCTTAGATGTTACTGATACTAAATAACATCACATTCTCAATCTAATGAAGGAAAGAATTGTACATGTCTCTTAAAAGTGCTTCTTTTCTGTAAAATCTGGCCTGAGACATCAACATATATGGACATGTGTGTATTTTTCTACAGGCTTATCAATGATTTTACCTTTTTTGTTTTTTCTTCTGGAAACATAAATTGAAAAACTTTCCAGTCCCTGCAAATAAATTAGCTCAGAGATGTTCAATTCTGGAAATGAACTTATAAAATATCTTGTCTGATATGAGTACATAATTTCAGCAACAGAAAAATTTTAAAGACTATTTAGGCTGCTTTGGGGGAATTAAGGTATTAAACAGTATCTCATGTTAAATAATGTCTGCCGTAAATTCCTCCTTTGAGGGCTATAGCTTCAGCAGTACACTGTGTTTGCCACCAGACGGTGCTAGAGGGAAATGAAACTGGCTTCCATGAGTGCGTTACACTAGTTTTTTCCCATTTGTTCTTGGTGGTATCCTCTCTAGATAATTTCCTCCATTTCTGATACCTTTAAAAATGGTATCAGTGTCATATCTAATATGAAGTTTCAGGGATTTTACCATGTTCAAAAACAAAAGTGAATTTTAATCAGCTCACCAGGAAATATCCAGAAAATTCTTTTAGAAATAAAATTATATGGAATATTTGAGAACATAATGTTCATATAATTAAAGATTCTATATATATTCTATGCTTTAAAATTCCTGTTTAAGTCAATTTTATTAAAAAATATTAATTTAAATTTCAAATTTTTGAAAA
>NW_003853983.1:0-543 GCF_000181295.1 Otolemur garnettii
TTTTCTAGTTTGTTTATGTAGAGGTTTTTATATCATAGATGATATTTTATATTTCTGTGGTATCAACTCTAATATCTCCTTTTTGTTTCTGATTTAAGTTATTTAAAATTTTCTCTTCTACTTCAGGTTAATCTGTTATTGATATTGTTTGTCTTTACAAAGCATCAACTTTTTCTTTCACTAATTTTATTTTTTGTATTGAAATTTTGGTTTCCATTTTGTTTAGTTCTGTTTTGAGCTTTGTTATTTCATTTCTCCCACTAGCTTTAAAGGGTTTGATTTGTTCTTCTTTCTCTTTTTCCTTGACAGATGTGACATTAGGTTGTTAATTTGTGATTGTTCATTCTGATGTAGGCATTTAAGGCTGTGAACTTCCCTCTTAGTGCTGCATTTTATGTACCCCATATATATTGGAAATGAGTCCTCTTCAACATTCAGTTCAAGTATACTACTGAGTTCCATCTTAATTTCATCATTGACCTGAGAATCATTCAGTATCAGGATTTCTATGATTTTGTGTAGATTTGAGTATTTCTCTTGGAA
>NW_003853983.1:1265-4300 GCF_000181295.1 Otolemur garnettii
CTCCTTGAGCCACAGGCACTGCCAGTATCATTATTCTTAATAGCCAAGAAGTAGAAATCACCCTGATGTCACTAAATGAATGTACAGCAGAAATGTGTTGTGCTCGCATGGTGAAATAACATCTAGCAATACTGAGTGAAGGACTGATACATGCTGCAATTGGATAAACCTTGAAAATATTATTCTAAGTGAAAAAAGCCTTTCACAAAAGACTATGTACTGTATGATGCTATTTATGAAATGTCCAGAATAGGCAAATCCACAGAGATAGAAGAGTTAGGTAAAAGAGGTCTTGGGAGGCAAGATGGCAGACTACAGCCAGCTTTCCACAGAGGCTACTGTCCAGAGGGAGAGTTAAAAGACGGAAGTTTAGTAAGTAAGCTGTGGAGCTGAGGCAAGAGAGAAGGTTGAAGAATGCAAATCAATCCTGCTGAGGCAAGCTGCGACCCCAAGGATACAAACAAAAGTTACTAAATCCATCACCAAGTGGACGGGAGTCTCCTCCACCATGAGAAGAGCTCACAGTAAACTCCATACAAACAAGTGAGCAGAGTTCAAATGTCCTCCCATTCTATCCCATGGGAGAGACCCTCTAAAAATTGGACATTCTACCCCTACTAGGGTGCCATGGCACTCTCCTGCCGGGCATAAAACTGTGTAAAATTGTATATACTCTCTACCTGCAACTCTGAACTTTCAGCATGCCCCTCCACTCTCACCCTGAGGTCTGGAAGCCTATCCCCCATAGAATCCAGATTCTTGGGCATTTTCTCAAGAGGTGTGATCGGGGAAGGGCTCTTGCTCGTCTTTGCTGATTCTGTGGCACAGGAGTAAGGAGAGGATGGTCAGCTGAGAGGAAACCATACAGGAGTGGCAGCAACAGCAGAAATAATAAGGCTTATGCCCCTGCGGCTATCCTGGACAGACATGCTCTGACTCTCTGGGCAACCAGAGGAAGCCAGGCACCTTCTCCAGTGGCATCCACTGGTGGATGGATCTGGAATGTGAGTAAAGGGAAACTCTGAGGTGCTAGCAGCCTGGGAAGAGTGTAGAGACTAGAATATGCATGCACAGGGTCGGCAGACTCCCAGGGCAGGGCTGAGCCCGAGGACTGCTTTACTGAGGCTAAGACCCACTTGGCTCTCAGGGGATCATAGCTGAGACAAAGGCAGGCAGGCAGAGGCTGGAACTGACAGCTCACTACTTGCAGCTGCCTAGTACTGAGTCACGGTTTCTGTCACCTCAAGCAGCTTGTGATCCGCAGGGGAATATAGGCAGGGTAGAAACAAATTCTGCAAAGTTGTGCTGTTCTGCCAGCAATATCAATCAGGAGCAGGGATGGAACTGAGTGAACCACCCCAGACTCCATTAAGCTCCCAAGGTTGTCAGGCCTCACCTCCCCCTGCTGGATAGTGGCAGAGAGTGGCGGCCTGGCTGAGTAGACACAGATCTCCCTCTGACTCAGGCAGACACAAACCCCTAGGGCATCTGTTCATTGGGGGGAACTGGGTCACAACCCTTGTGGGGTTACCAGTGACTGGGAGTGACAGAAGTTCAAGGTGGGGAAGGAGGCATCAACCTTCCCAGACTAATTTATTTGCTGGGTTGGTCCTTCTGACTTCATGAAACACTGGAGAGAGTCATACCTGACCTGCCAGCAGACCCCTGCTATCTAGTCACCAGAGACCTTTTGACCTCCTCCACCTGAGACCATTGCTGACTGGGACAATTTATTTGGACCTCTCGAACTGGGCCAATCACCTGAGGACTATCCAAAGTGGTACCCTGGGTGTGTGATTGTGGGAAGCTTTGATTTTCCTTTCCAAATTGTTGCCTGTGGGGGGCAGGGTGACTTAATTCCTGGTATTTCTCCACAGCTGAGCCTTCAACCCAGAGTAACTGATTTACTATGGTAGAACAGAGACCAGCTGAAAACAAGACAGAGCCACTTAGCCATACCACACCAAGCAGGCTTCCAATTTCTCAGGCCATAGAACTGTACCAGTTCTAGGGGAAAAGGTACAGACATCAGTCCCAGACTATGAGCAAAGGGCTAGTTAATCACTACTCCTGGAGCCCACAACTCAACTTCTCCTTATCTGCTCATCTAGCCAAATGGTGTAATTAAGCATGGGGTGGAATCAATGGAAAAACTCTAGTAACATGAATAACCAGAGAAGATCAACACCCTAGAAGGAAGGATATGGCAGATGCAACTGAAGATCCCATCCATAAACAGATGGCTGAGATGTCACAAATCGAGTTCAGAGTCTGGATAGCAAATAAGATCAACAGAATGGAGGAAAGGAAGGAATTAGAATTTGAAGAAATTATTCAAAAGATGTCTCAAGAATTCAATGATTTCAAAGATAAAAGACCAAAGATTTTGACACATTGAGCAAAAGCTTGCAGCTCTCAAAGATCTGAAAAATACAGTAGAATCACTAAGTAACAGAATGGAGCAGGCAGAGGAAAGGATATCTGACATTGAAGTTAACGCTTTTGAACTTGCCCAACCACTCAAAGAGGAAGAGAAACAGAGAGTAAAAATGGATCATTCTCTCAGAGAGCTCTGGGATAATTCAAAGAAAACTAATATTTGCCTTATAGGAATCCCTGAAGGTGAAAAACTTGCTTTATAAAACACAGAGGCTCTTCTTCATGAAATTATGAAAGAGAACTTTCCAGACATGCCAAGAGATTCTGAAATTCAGATAAGTAGACACTTTCAGAACCCCAGCACAAATCAACCCAAATATGACATCCCCCAGGCACATCATAATTAACTTCATTAAAGTTAATATGAAAGAGAAAATTCCGAAAGCAGCCAGATGTAAGAAAACCATAACCTACAAGGCAAAGAATATTAGAATGCTGGCTGATCTCTCTGCTGAAACCTTTCAGGCTAGAAGTGGGTGGTCATCAACTTTTAATCTCTTAAAACAAAATAACTTTCAACCCAGGATCCTGTATCCAGCTAAAATGAGTTTGATTTTTGATGGGGAAATTAAATACTTTAATGACATTTACATATT
>NW_003853984.1:0-4297 GCF_000181295.1 Otolemur garnettii
GGGGTGGGTTTGAACCCACCACCTCCAGCATATGGGGCCAGCGCCCTACTCCTTTGAGCCATAGGCTCCGCCCTTTCTGGTTGTTTTTTTTTTAAATTGCAATAGATTTATAGGTTACGAGTGTTTTTTATTATATGGGCAAACTGGATACTGATGAGATTAGGGCTTTTACAGTAACTGTCGCCCAAATAATGTACATTGTACCTGATAGGTAATTTTTGATCCCCCCTTCCCTCCCCCATTCTGAGTCTCTGCTGTCCATGATAGCATTCAGTATGATCACATACCTTCAACATTTAGCTCTCACTTGTGAGAACAGGTGGTGTTTGTTTTTCTGTTCCTGGGATGCTTAACTTGGGTTAATGGTCTCCAGTTCAATCCAAATTGCAGGAAAAGGCTTTATTTTGTTCTTTTTAAAGGATGAGCAGTACTCCATGGGGTGTGTGTCTGCATGTGTGCGCACATGTGTGTGTATGTGCACACACACACCCTTCATTTTCATTATTGACTCATCTGTTGATGGGTGCACAGGTTGTTATCTTTGCAATTGTTAATTATACTACAATAAACATATGAGTGCAGGTGTCTTTGATATAATAACTTCTTTTCCTCTGGGTAGATACCTAGTAGTGGGATTGTTGAAGCGAAGGGTAGGTCTACTTGTAGTTCTTTGAGAAATCTCTATGCTGTTTTACAAAGAGATTGTCCTAGTTTATATTCCCACCAACAGTATATGAGCATTTCCTTTACATTGCATCCATGCCAGAATCTATTTTTTTTTAACTTTTTAGTAATGGCCATTCAGACAGAGGGAAAGTGGTATTTTATTGTGGTTTTAATTTACATTTCCCTGATGATTCATGATGTTGAGCATTTTTTCATGTTTGTTGGCCATCTGTATATCTCCTATTGAAAAAAAATTATTTATTTTTCCTCTCTTCAAAATTTCAGATTAATATAAGGGTACATATATTAGGTAACATTTGTACCTAATGGTTATAGGTACAAATATTAGGTAACATTTGTACCTAACATTTGTACCTAATGGAAGGTTCTGGGTGGAACTGTGGGGCTTTAATGGCCTCCTGCCCACCCCTTCCCTGGGTCCTTATGGGGAAGACACTACTAAAAGCACTAAGGAGGCAATTTGTCCTCTAATTTCACCCTTGAAATCTTGCCCTTTTCTCTAGTGCTATGTGCTTCTAAAGACACTAAATTGGTTATCCCGACGTAACTCTTACTGTTAGAAGCACATAGGACTAGGGAAGGGAGCAAGATTTCAAGGCTTTAATGGCCTCCTGCCTGCCCCTTTCCTGTGTCCCTGCGGGGAAGACACTGCTAAAAGCACACACAGGCAATGTGTCCTCTATTTCACCCTCGATGTCTCCTGCTGCCTCTCTACTTTCTTCACTCTTTCACCCCTTGACACTATTTGAAACATGGGGTTTTGATGATATCTTGGTTCTTCTCTATACAAGAAGCACATACCTGCTGCCTCTAGGCAGCCATCTTGCCTCTCCCTTCTCTCATCATGAAGTTTTAAAATTTTATTTACTTTTTTATTTGTTAATAGCTCATTCCTTTTCATTGCTGAGTAATTTTCAATTTTCAATTTCAATTGAAATTTTCAATTTTCAATATATGGACATTTCACTATGTGTCCGTTTTTCTGTTGCTCAACATTTATGTTGTTTCCAATTATTTTTTGTGATTATGAATGAAATTACAACTACCAATATCTTTTAGACATACACATGGGGATGCCGGAGCTTGCTCACACTGACTCGCTGGAGCTAATGATGTTTCACTTTTGCAAAGTCACCAGAGTGTTTTAAGTCCCTGTGATTCACTTCTGAAAAGATGCCAGAGGTTTTAAGTCCTTCTGTCTTGTGGATCTATCATCCCATGGATTATCCTCATCTGCGTTATCTGAGAGGGCTCATTACCTTGCCTTTACTCTGTGAGGAAGAGTAATTGTGGGAAAGGAGAAAGGTGGAAGGGAAGAATACACTCCCTTATAAAGCATGAGCCATAAGCAGTACACATCACGCAACTCCCGGAGCTCAGTCTATAATGGGGCTGAGAAATGGATGTTTTCTTCTGCATGACCGCAATCTCAGATAACACTCAGGCTTTCTATTACTAAAAGAAAAAAGAGAAGAGATGTTAAATACAAATAGTTTCTCAGCCATAATGCTTTGCCATTAATGGATATATAACGTAGTCTACAGAATCAGTAAAATATCGCATTCTACTAAATTAAATTAGATGCCAAGCCTCCATCTGGTTGTGCTGGTGAAAAGTTCAGCCTAACTCTGACTGCAATTGTGCCAGGTGTTTAGGGTCTTCTGCGGTACTAAGGTTTGGGGAGGTCCTTCAGGTCATCAGTCCTGAGGTGGCACTGATTTCTGCAGAGGTTGTTGCTTCAGCCTACGGAGGTCCCTGGGTTCGATGCCCTGCTGCTCCCTGTGTCACGCAGGATCTACAATAAAACGGAGCCCCACGCCCAGGATATATACCGCAGATGCAGCATGTCTGCCTATCTGCACGGCTCTCAACCCATCAGCCTCATTCTAGCTCTCAATCTGGGAGAGAAATTACTTTTTAGCCTAGAACCTCTCTCTCTCTCATTTTCTAAAAGGCACCCTCTAGAAGCCTACCCTCTCAGCAGATTTAGGATTTTAAAAACAAAAACCATAAAGCCAAGCTCCAAGCTGTCCTTCAAATAAGGAAGATGTAAACCTTTTATCCATGTGAATAGAGGAAGGGAAAGGGGAAAATAATGGGTGGAAATGTACATAAATAACTAAAAGTAAAATCTCACCAGGGCAGAGTCATTTCTTAAGATCAGCTCAGAGCACATCCTTTCCCCCATCTCCCCAGCACGTTGGCATCCTAGTGAACGGCCTGATTCCCCTTCACCCAGTATCATAACTCATCAGCAGGGAGGACCTATCTTTTGCAAATTAGATTTGACAAACGCAATTACAGCCCCATCTTGTGCCAAGATGGAAACGTCCCTATTTTGCTTTGACACATGTTTTTGCTATTTATGCTTTCAATTTCTTCCACTTGATTTCTCCTATATAGCCTATTTTCCAAATTTTCATCATGAAAATTCCTCTTCAGACTTCAAGACTAGCTAGCACAGGCATACAATGCTGTTTCCTATGGGCTGCTTTCCCAAGGACCCCCCCCCCAGGCATCTCGGAGTACTTGAGTACCTGAGCCTCAACAGTGCACAAGGGAAGGCCTCAGTGACTGAGACCCCATTCTGGACCCTCACCATCCTTTGGTATAAATTTCACTTAGAGCACACATGTTGTTAAATATCTGTTCCATGCACGGGATTCTGACTCCTTCAAGGGCAAGGTGATACCTTATTCACAGATGTAGTCTTGCCTAATTGTATACTTGGCACATGAAAGGTGCTTAAAGATGTTATAGTAGCTTCCTAGAGCTGCTGTAACAAATTAGCATAAACTGGTAACTATAGAAATCTTTTCTCTCATAATTCAGGAGGCCAGAAGTCTAAAACCAAGGCACTCCCGCTGTAGGGCCCCTACCACTCTCTCTAGCAGAGAACTTGCTTGTTCTTTGCCTTGTGGCTGCATACTCTGACCTCTGCACACTCTGACCTCTGCACACTCTGACCTCTGCACATTCTGACTCCTGAGCACTCCGACCTCTGCACACTCTGAGCTCTGTATATCCTGACCTCTGTATACTCTGACATCTGCACACTCTGACCTCTGCACACTCTGACCTCTGTATACTCTGACCTCTGCACGTTCTGACCTCAGCACGCTCTGACCTCTGCACACTCTGACCTCTGCACACTCTGACCTCTGCACACTCTGATCTCTGCATCTTCTCATGGCCTTCTCTCTCTCTCTTCTTTTGTCTCTTGGAAGGACACTTGTTATTGAATTTAGGGCCCACCCACATAATCCAGGCTGATCTCATCTCAAGACTCTTGATCATGTTTACAAAGATCCTTTTTCCAAATAAGGCCAACTTTGATGTTTCAGTAGACTTATCGTTTTAAATAAATGAAAAGAAAAAACCAGCTCTATGTATACATGTGTTTGTATGCACAAAGAATGAAGATAAGAAATCTCACTCCTTTTTATGTATCTGTTACCTTCTATATGTAAATTTGTTTTGTAGATAATACACCATGCTTGATGCTATATGTACAATGACAGAGTTCTGCTATGTAACACAATCCTTCAGTGCAAAAATCAAAGTTGTAAAATCAAAAGACACACTTAGGAAGTCTATACAATCATTCTAA
>NW_003853985.1:0-4296 GCF_000181295.1 Otolemur garnettii
CTCATCATACCCTCTCGCATTCTTAGAGATGCCCTCTGTGACTCATTAGCACGTCTAAGGCTATGCAAGACTTGCCTGCAGGTCCTCTATATACACAACAAAACACTTGAGTCGTCCAGGACTCTGTCTCTGATTAACAGACCCTTTATCTTAAGCATTCCTTTTCATTGACTCCTGGTCTTTTAGACAGAGCCTAACCTTTTCAGCCAATTGTCAGCTAAAGAATCTTTAAACTCACCTATAACTTGTGAGATCCTGCTTTCAGATTTTCACCTTTTAGAGCCAAAACAAGGTATGTTTTCCATGTACTGATTTATAACCTCATCAGTAATTTTTGTCTCCCTAATATATATAAAAACAAATTGTAACCCCACAATCAGCAAGTCCACTTGCTCAAGGCTCCTTGGGTATGTCTCCCTGTCAGGGTCTTCAAATTTGGCTCAGAAAACTTCTTTAAATTGTTATACAGAGTATGGTGTCTTTTGCATCAACAGAAGTGACGCTTGATTGCCCCAAGGAAACATAAAAGAAACATAGAGTCAATTGCATCACCTCAGGTCTGAGGAGAATTACTTGAGTTGAGGTCAGGAATTCTCACTCTAAAGGGATTCAGAAAAGCACAGGGGAGAGTCTCTAAGGCAAATATCTTAATTTTGCACAATTGCATTTCCTAGAGAGAGAGAAAAAAGTGTGGTCAAGACCATGACCATGAATTAAAATATAAAACTGATTTATTTGTAATATTACATTTAACTTCTAAGAAGCATCCAGATAACATGGGGACAGTCAGCACTTCTAAAGAGCACTGAAGTCATTTGAGAGGCAAATCATATGTTCATTTAAATAGAATAAATAGAACGCCTTGAAAGATGGGTCCCCTGAAGCCCTGGCTTCAAATCTCACTTTAGGGATTATCAGCTGTGTGACCTTACACAAGTTACTTCTACTCTCTGAGGATGCATGCCCCCATTTGTGAAATGGTGCCAATAATAATTTATACTTCATGAAGTTTGATGTTCACACATAGTTCTTAGCACATAAGCTCTCAAGACATGCTGGGTGTGTGCTGCGTATCTGTAATTACCTACTCCTGTTGTAATAAATAGGCTGGCAGGTGTTCCTGTACTATGTACCACATCAAGATGTGCTCCTGGTTTCCAGACCATAGATGTTCATTTAGTCTAGGACTTTTAAAAGGTGAGATTAACCTCATTTCTTGTTATATAAGAAAAAATAAACACTAGAAAAAAACTCCAGATGTAAGCCAATCTTCTGACATTGCCTTATTCACGGAGTTTCTCAGTTCCTTCAGTTTACCACGATCCAGGTCTTCAGGAATGCTTTGTCACCTTGGTGTCTACTAACCATCATTTCACACCTTGCAAGGAGCCTTCTGGATGGACACACAGAGCAGAAAACACAGATTAGAGCATGGCCTTGGACGGGGACTTACTCTTCAGTCCTAAATACCCCTTCTTACACCTAAGGACCAGGCAGTGCAATAAGCCAAGCTTTGCTACAAACAAATCTGTGAACAAGTTGTCCTTGCTGTGCCAGTGCCAGTCAAAAGCTCCTATTAAGAGAGAATACCTGAGACATGTGAGGTCTACGAGAACA
Source organism: Otolemur garnettii (assembly GCF_000181295.1). Lineage (NCBI taxonomy): Eukaryota > Metazoa > Chordata > Mammalia > Primates > Galagidae > Otolemur > Otolemur garnettii. The sequence goes on from NW_003853985.1 coordinate 1,618, forward strand.
GGTCTTGTCAAGGAGATCAAAAGGATATACCTGCAGGGTGCTCCCAATGGTGGCTCAGCTCTTGGGAATTTGTGCACTTAACTTCCTCGAACTTGGAAATTTCCATTTCTGTGAAATCCTGTATTCTGTAGGGGCTGAAATAGCATCTCCCACTTGATTCAAACAGGCCAATATAAAAGGTACCTATGGGTTGGAACTTTTGGACTAGAGATGTAATGGGAACCCATAGAGAATAAATGGGTTTGCACCACTTGGGGTGCAAGTGGTGATCAACCCCTGGGGTGTTAGATCACCAGCAGGTATGGTGAGAGGTGTATAAGAGTGTGTGGATGTGATATGAGTGACAGAACTCCAAGTGTGGAGTTGAACCTTCCTTCACAGGACTTAAGGGAGTGTTGGTTTGCCTCCTATGGCTAAGCTGAAGTTCCAGTGGGAAATCAAGGCTGCCCACCTGAAGAAATGTGTTGTAACTGGGTGTATATGAGTGCTTGGAGAATGACTGAGATGGGCAACAATAGGTGGGGTTTTGAACCCACCCCCCTCCCCATGGTAAAAACAGTTGTGTGATTTGCTCCTTCTTCCCTGCTCCAACTTTGCCACCTGGCTATTCTGAGAAAAAAATGGATGTTCCAGGTTTTCTGCTTTCTGTGTCAGACACAGTTCTAGTCTTTGGCAGCCATATGAGACTTAGGGAGAAAATGAAAAAGCAACAGAAAGGATGACTAATTTACGGATTTCTTACTGGAATGTCTTCAGTGAGTCCTTGGTCTGGGGGATTTGAGAATTGAGCCCACAGGACACAGATCAGACATAAAATGAGATTTTGTTGGATGGAAAGGCATGCAGAGACAGCGGAGAGTGCCAGAGCTCCTGGCATGATGGAGAAAGGTTCCACGTGAACAGCAGTTAAACATGGGTTAGTTGGACCTGAGAAATGGGCAAGGGCCATTCGGAAAGGACGAGTGATGATCTCTGTTGCCAATAAAGCCAATAAAAAGAGTTGGGTTCAGATCCCCAGGAATGAGAGAAGATACCTAAGAAAGGTGAGGTCTAGGAGAAAAGGTCTTTTCAAGGAGACCATACACCTGCAGGGTCTTCTCCATGGTGATTCATTCCTTGGGAATTTTGTTCCTAGAACACTCCATCCAAAGCTCAGAAGTCCCAGGGTGCAGAAGGAGCAGAGCTTGTTGAGTTTTAGCCCAAGGAAAACTGGATACCATTGCTGTGGAGAGGCTACTGGAGGAAGGAGGCAAGAGCAATCAGTATCCCTAGCACAGGACCAGGAGAGAGGAGGGAGAGGGGGAGTAGGAGGGGAAAGAGGGTAGAAAAGAAGGAAAAGAGGGGACAGAAGGGACCTGAGATACAGGAATGAATCCAAAAACAGGGTACTGAGTCACCTGGGGAATCTAGGAGGAGACACCAAAATGCTCAGAGTTATTGGGGGATAAGGGGGTAGGGCTGCACTTACTGCTGGGAGGGGCCAGGCCTGAACACAGGAAAGCCAGTGTCAGTGCATGTGCGTGCACATGTATGTCTGTGGCACATCTGCACACAGGCTCCTTATGTCTCTTGCCAATGACCTCTCCTCCCCACTCAGCTCTCTGACTTCCAGTGAGTGGCCCCATTGGCCCCAAAGTTGTCTACATAGTTCCTGATTGATTGCCAACCTGAATTCCCAGATTGTGCTGTCCAGCTGGAAGAATACCTAGCTTGATTCCTCAGGCCCGGAATGGACCATTTCAGCAGACGAAAGGAAGAAAATAAAATCTACATGGTTTTGGTACAGAATCTATCCAGTGCTGTCCCTTCCTGGACAGCTCTGCAGCCTCTGAACAATTAAAAGCTTCAGGAGCCACTGTCAAACCCAGCAAAGGCTGTGCTCTGCAGAGCTTCAAGCCCAGGCATCCCACACCCCTACCCCTGGGCTGAGCTGAGCCACCTTCACTGGGCCCCATGAACCACTATGTGCAACGCAGACAGGTCCCCTAGAACAGCTCTTAAAACACGCACATTACTGCCTCTGATTTTTAAAACATTTTCTTAATGTTTCAACTGGATATTGTGCTTCAGACCCAAATTATTTCCTACTGAAAATGCACTTTACTCACATAGAATCCCTAGGAGGTACTATTGTGCCCTATTTATATGCGGATAAACAGACAAGAAAGGCAGCCAGGCTGAAGAACTGGGTCAGCAGTCCAGCCCTCAGCAGGCCCCAGCACTCCAAGGTGGGAAGTGTCCAGCCTGCAAGTATCACAGATCTTTATAACAGAAAACACTCTTTGGTGCCAGCTGGGAGCAGAGTGTATTCAAAGGCCAAATCTTACCACTTACCAATTAGAAACAAAGACCAAAACTGCATACATCATGGTTACTGTGCCAGGGACTTTATATACATTTATGCTGTTTGACGATATCACACACAGAGATAGGTAATTTTGTTCCTTCCATTATTGGATAATGAAGCTGAGGCTCAGAGAACTAAATAACTGGCCTGAAAATTTTAGAGTATTGTAAGAAATGTCATGTAGTGTGGGGAACAGTGAGAAGCTTGTAGGCATAGAACTGGCAAAATAAAGCATGGCTGCGATACATTTGTGACTGGGAATGAAGAAAAAGAAACAGCAAAAAACTGGACATAATTACTAAATTAAGAAACAGAATTGCCGCCGCCTCGAG
>NW_003853986.1:0-1099 GCF_000181295.1 Otolemur garnettii
TGGCTTTCCACCGCCCAGGGTGAGGACCTGCAAAAAGCCCCTCACTCTGGGCTAGCTCCATCTTTATTACACACATCACTGTTTTAATCATCACTCTAACAGGGGAAGCCTAACCCTTATGTCATGGTTCTTGCTGGGCTTGCATTTTCTAACCAAACTCTTTCTTTAATTAACTGCCCTTATTAGACTATTTATGATCTTAACACAAACAAAGCATGGGTCAGGGAACACAGTCCAGGAGCAGGATGTCAAAGTAGATCCCAATTACACCATGCATACAAATCTCAAAAGTGGTGATTAAACCCCTGGGAAGACTTGTGGGCAGAGGAACTGGTGTTGCTGCTAGTACCAAGAGAACAGAAGGAGGGAGGTATTTTCCTCCTTACCTCCCTGAGACATTTTCTCTCTTAATGAGGTTCAGGTGCCCGCCCTGTCTGTAGCCTGTTCTGCTCTCCCTCACTATTTTCCCAACTCCCCAAGTGCACTCACTCTCCTTGAGAGGGCAGTTAGCCTTGTCTCTCAGCGCTCAGTGGCTTCTGAGCTGAGCCACGCTGGGGCAGGAATGAAGCTCTAGCAAGACAGTTTCTCTGTTTGAAAACCCCAGGCTTCAGGCTGTTGCACTTTGTGACAGAATTGAGACTCCTGCTATTGCTGTTGCTGTCGGAATCTGTACGTGGTGTTCTCTGACCCGTGTCTCTCCTCTATTCCCTTTTGCCCGTTATCTGCAATTGTTTTCTTAATTCAGTTCCCAACCTACTTATAATAAACAATTGAAAAATGTTTTTCAGCTTATTAAATCATTGTTTCTAGCAATGCAAACACATCACATACGACTCTTCCCTTAAGTACCCACAGGTCCAGCCGACCCAGATATTGATGTATTAGTTTCTTAAACACAACGTCACATATCCCACTACTTTTATGTTACTTACTTTTACTTTTATAATAAAATATTATTAAAAAAACCCAAAGAGATTTTATTACTTAGATATGTACATCTTCTGTGTTAATGATCACAAATTTGGGAATTGACTCTCTGAACAGGCTGCTGCATGATTAGGATTATTATGTGAGGAATTTTTTGCTTATCTGTGGTGGC
>NW_003853986.1:2954-4293 GCF_000181295.1 Otolemur garnettii
CCACTCAGGTAGGCTCAATGAAACCTCCCTTACAAATTCATAAAGAAGTACAAGTTAAGAACGGGATTAAGGACCCCAAAACTCTATGAAGAAAGAGGCTTAGCTAAAAATAATGGTAACAATTAGTCATTGTCCATAATAGCTACTCTGTTGTCACAGAGCAAGTAATCAGATAGTCTTAACTCTCTCCACAGATAAAATTACCCTTTTCAAAACCTAAAAGTAGTTTCTGAAATATCTTCCCAGTCCTGCATTGTAGTAGATTGACTGACCCACCCAGACCAGTAGCTCATACCAAGAAAATGATTCTAGAATCATGACCCCAGGAACTGAAATATGATTTCTAAACCTTTATAATTCTACTCTGAACTCAGTTAATTAGAAAACCTAATTGCCTAATTTGTGGCCAACCAAACTATACTTAAAAACCCGAATTCTTGGAGAGGTGAATTTGAGAAATTCCATCCATCTCCCCATGTAGTGCTATGTGGCATTAAACTCTATCTGTGCTGTAAACCCTGATGTCTTGGTATATTGGCTTCCTCTTGGACAATCAGCAAATGAACCTGGTGGCTGGCAACATCAACATCTATAAGCAATCCAGAATTAGCTGGGAAAGTACTCAGAAAAACAAGTGTGGAGAGTGTAGCTGTTCATCAATTAAAAGCATACACAGGATACAGACTATATATTTTGAATGTATTGTCAGAAGGAGTCCTATAAAACTCAACATTCCTTATTATTTAAGAATTCAACTCCATTTCTTATCTATCACTTAAAATCAAAGAAAATCTTGTAATTCTTGTCAGTGAATATCAAGGGTTGTGGTTAGGGTTATTTCCACTGGTGTTTTAGATGGTGCCCCACCCTCCCCAAAGGATTTTAACTGGTCATCCTGTGCTCAGCATTTAGAACGTTTCTATTTGTTCTCAGAAAATATTCAGAAACAAGAACACAATAACCCCCGAAGTATAAGATCTAAATTATTTCTAGCCCAAAAGAAGCCAAAATCAGTATATTCCACAAAAATTCTGAGCCAGACATGCAGATTGAATAAGCTATTAAACCAGGGATGTAAAACAAAAGCGAATCCACCAGAAAAGATATGAGGTCTCCACGACAGAATGTAAATTCTGTAGAAACTAGAGGATTTTCTTTAAAAAATAACTTTTTCCCTTAACATCAGAAGGGTTTGAAAAAAAAAAAACTTTTATAGTTCTAAGATGAAAGCAAAGTCTCTTATTTAAATTGGCCTCATAACCAAATCAGAATGTGAGTAAAGCAAAAGGAGGGATTTGCCGCCTCCTGACCGGCGGGTGGCGGCGGTTTGGGGAGTCGG
>NW_003853987.1:0-1934 GCF_000181295.1 Otolemur garnettii
GTGGGGAATTAGAGCCATTAACATGTTTTGAGATAGTTAAGTATGGTAGTATTCTATTCATTTTATTTTGTAAAAATCAGTTGCTTAGTTTTATCTTTTGCATCACTGTGGAAGTTAGGTTTTGTCCTTTAATTTCTGAGTTCTTACTTTGTTATTGGTCTATTGCGATGGTCAGTGTGTAGAACAGGTTGAAGTATTTCCTGTAGAGCTGGTCTTGTTGGGGCGAATTTTCTCAATCTTTGTATATCAGTAAACGATTTGATTTCTCTGTCAGTTTTAAAGCTTAGCTTAGCAGGACATAGAATTATGGGCTAGAAATTGTTCTTTTAAAATAGATTAAAGGTAGATAACTTTTGTCTTCTTGCTTTAAAGGTTTCATTAGAAAAGTCTGCAATCACCCTGGTGGATTTGCTCCTGTACGTCAACTGCAGCTTACCCCTGGCAGCTTGAAGAATCTTTTCTTTTGTCTTGACTTTGCACAGGTTCATCACAATGTGTTTTGGAGAATCTCTGTTAGAGCTGAGGAGACCTGGGGTCCAATATCCCTCTGAAAGGAGTGTGTCAGAATCTTTGGTGATATTTGGAAAGTTTTCATTTATTATATTCTCTAGTATGGCTTCCATCACCCTGGGGCATTCTTCTTCCCCTTCTGGGATACCTATAACTCTGTTTGAATGCGTCATAAAGTCCCCCAATTCTGTCAGTGAGTGTTCTGCTTTCTCTCTCTTCTTTTCTGCCTCTTTAACTATCTGAGTTATCTCAAGAGTTTTGTCCTCTACCTCTGATATTCTTTCTTTTGCATGGTCTAATATGTTGTTGATACTTTCTATTGTATCTTTAAGTTCCCTAATTGACTGCTTCCATTCCTTCAGCTCTGCTATATCCTTTCTATATTCTTTATACAGTTCATCTCTAATTTGATTCTGTTTTTGGATTTCCTTTTGGATATTTTTCACTTTATCACTAGTTTCCGTCATTAATCATTTCCTTCCTTGTTTTCATCATCTGTATTCTAAATTCCATTTCTGTCATTTCTAACATTTCTTTATTGGTGGAATCCTCTGCAGTAGCTACCTCATGATCCCTGTGGGGGCTGTTCTGGACTGGTTTTTCATGTTGCCAGGATTTTACTGCTGATTCTTCCTCAGGAGTGTTTTTTTTTTTTATCTGTTTCTTTGCCCTAATTTTTCTTTCACTTCCTCTTGCTCTTTAAGTTACTGTGTCTCTGGACTAGGGTTTCAATGAGTCCTTAAAACCCCCCAACCTCTGGGGATGCTGGGTTGAGTGATTCCCTTGAGGTTAGCAGCTCTTTGCTAGCCTGTTTGGACACAATATCCCAAAGCTGCCAGTGGGATTTGACCAAACGAACACACATAACCACTTGCCAGTTCTCCACTGCTTTTGTCCTCCTCATGGGGTCCAGAAGTCTCTCGCTGACTTCCTATGTCCCCAAAGGGATGTTTCTAGGTAGATCCCACCAGCCAGAGATGCCTAGAGTCTTCTCTCCCCAGTATCACTGTGCCCAGTTGCAAGGAAGTTGTTACTCAGCCACCATTTCACTCCTCCACCAATAATAATGTATTTCATTATTATTATTATTATTATTATTATTATTTTACTGTTTGGGATTCATTGACAGAACAAAGAATTAGGTTACACTGATTGAATTTGTTGGATAAAATCCCTCTTATAATTGTATTCTTCCCCCAGAGGTGTGCCATACACCATGACCCTCCCATTCCCCTCCCTCCTTTCCTCTCCCGACTTGCTCATTCCCCTACCCCCTTGGGAATGAGCAAGTGGGGTGGAGGGAGGAGGGAGGGGAATGGGAGGGTCATCTACTGCCTTCATATTAGAATTGAGTACATTGGAGTCTTGCTTCTCCATTTTTGTGAGTTCTTTGAGGAGTCTCTGTAATTCCTTCCAAAAATGAT
>NW_003853987.1:2731-4291 GCF_000181295.1 Otolemur garnettii
GTGGCTATAATATATTAGTTTCATGTCATGAATTTCTATTCAGTTCTAAATGTCAATGTCTCCATTTTTGTGCCAATACCATGTGTTTTGATCACTATGGCTTTGTAGTATAGCTGAAAGTCTGTAGGGTGATACCCACAGCTTTGTTTTTATTACCAAAAATTGCCTTGGCTGCTCAGGGATTTTTTTTGGTTCCATATAAAATGAAAAATTATTTTTTCTAAATTTAGAAAGTGTGATGATGGTTTTTAAATGGGGATTACATTAAGTCTATAGATTGCTTTGGATATTATACACATTTTAACAATGTTGATTCTTCCCAGCCATGAACCCGGTGTGTTCTTCCATTTGTTAATATCTTCTGCTATTTCTTTTCTTAGGGTTACATAAGTTTCTTTGCAGAGGTCCTATACCTCTTTTGTTAGGTATATTCCTAGGTATTTCAATTATTTTTTTTGAAGCTACCATGAAGGGAATTGTATCCTTGATTAGCTTCTCATCTTGACTGTTATTGGCATATACAAAGGCTACTAATTTGTGGACATTGATATTATGTCCTGAGACATTGCTGTATTTTTGTATCACTTCTAGGAGTCTTGGGGTTGAATATTTGGGGTTTTAAATATAAGATTACATCATCAGCAAAGAGTGAGTTTGACCTCCTTTGCCCCCATTTGGATGCCCTTTATTTCCTTTGCCTGACTGTATTGGCTAGCCCTTCAAGCACTATGTTGAATAGTAGTGGCAATAGGGGACAACCTTTCCTTGTTCTAGTTCCAAGTGGAAAAGCTTTTAGTTTTACTCCCTCAGTATAATATTCCCTGTGGGTTTGTTGTAGATTATTTCAGTCATATTAAGAAATGTGCCACCTATGCTTATATTCATAAGTGTTCTAATTAGAAAAGGATGCTGAATTTATTGAATGCTTTTATACGTCTATTGAGAGGATCATATTGTCTTTGTTTTTGTTTCTGTTGATATGATGAATTATGTTTATGGACTTGCATATGTTAAACCAACTTGTATCCCTGGGATGAAACCTACTTTATTGTGGTGAATGATTTCTTTAATGTGTAGCTGTAATCTATTGGCTAGAATTTTATTTTTATTTCTTTATTAAATCATAGTAGTGTACATTAATACTATCATGGGGTACAGTGTACTGTTTCTGTATGCAACCTGAAATATTTTCATCCAACTGGTTAACATAGCCTTCATGTCTTATTCTTATTATTGTGTTAAGACATTTATATTCTACAGTTAGAGAGATTCATCAGTACCCTTATAGGATGAAACATAGGCATGATCCCACCAATCACCCTCCATCCATACACCCTCCCCTCTCTCTCCCCTCTCCCCATATTCCTGGGCTAAAATTGGGTTATAGCTTTCCTACTATAAATTAGTTTCATAGTAGGGCTGAGTATATTGGATACTTTTTCTTCCATTCTTGAGATACTTTGCTAAGAAGAATATTTTCCAGCTCCATCCATGTAAACATGAAGGAGGTAAAGTCTTCATCTTTCTTAATGGCTGCATAGTATTTCATGGTGTACATAT
>NW_003853988.1:0-850 GCF_000181295.1 Otolemur garnettii
GGATACATTTTTCACAACCTTCATCATGTCTTACACATGAGAGTAAAGAAGGAAGGTGAAAAAGTCCAAAGCAAAGAATCAGTCATCAGTCCCACGCCACTGCTGCTCATCCTCAATCTTCTGCCGTGAGCAGACCAGTCGGCTCCTGGCATGTGACTAGGCCAGGGCTCTAGTCTGTTTTTTTTAGAGTCAGACTGAATGGGGATGCTCTGGGGGTCACTTTCAATCACTGACAGTTTAGTCCTGAGTTGGGAGATTTGGTCTGTAAAACAAATTAACATTGTATATTCAGATCTCTAATAGCCTATGAGGACACTAATGTAAAATGAATAAACGAGACCAAACCTCCAGGACCTCATGCCCCTCTTAAAATGGGCCAGATCAGGTCCACTGTGAGCAGGGCTCAGGCTGACATAAGTGGGTGGCCTTCTTGGAGTGGCCAGAATCAGATGAAGCCAAAAGGACAAGTGGAAATTATATGCAAGACACAGTTCTTGGGGTCAGAAATAGAGAGCCCTCATGTGTGCCCAGGACCAATGACAAGTGACGGCTTAGGGAGGGACTCCAGGAAAGCTCAGAAGACTAAGCAGAGGAGGAGAGAAGATGTCAAACAGCATGGGAAGTGTGCCGCTAGCAGAATGCTGATGCAGGGCTAGCACCGTGCTGGGATGTCCGAGGGTCTGAACCGAGTCCTGGCCCTGATGGCAGGCAGATGCCTTTCAAGGCTCTTGCTGGCTGTAGCAACATCCCTGTTGCAGGGATGTCCGAGGGTCTGAACCGAGTCCTGGCCCTGATGGCAGGCAGATGCCTTTCAAGGCTCTTGCTGGCTGTAGCAACATCCCTGTTGCAG
>NW_003853988.1:2174-2486 GCF_000181295.1 Otolemur garnettii
GACCAGACATCATCTAGGAGGTGGTGGAAGATGAGGAATCTAATCAGATATTGAGGGCAATCACATTATTGGGGGGAGGAGGGTGATTCTTGCTGAACTGACTCAGGGTTCTTGCTAAAACTAGATTTTATAAGAAAATAAGCAGACAGGCTGAGGAGAAGTTTCAGGGGGCTGACTAAAGTTTGTTAAGCAGAGAATCCTTGTTTGGGGAAGATTTGAATGTATAACTCACACAGGCTGTGTCTGGTCCATAACAATAGTTTAAATGTATTGAGTGGGTCATGCTGTTGTTATTGTTTATTCACTGGGGAA
>NW_003853988.1:3919-4285 GCF_000181295.1 Otolemur garnettii
CCACAGTCAAACGATACATCTTTCTTTCCTATTCAAGCTTCTTAATCTTTAGAACAAGGTGATTTTACAGGAGAGCTATTGTGGAGATAGATCGCTATGTCTGAAAGTACAGAGTACTTAAATATAATCTGCTATACAAAGCAGATGGATTTTCCAAATCAGATTTGTTGGAGCGTGTGTGTTTGTGTGTGTGTGTGTGTGTGTGTGTGTGTGTGCAGGCATCCTCGTGGTGCGGGTTCCCTTGACAAGAGGCTTCAGTGACATTTCTTTACTGAGTTCTTTTACCTAGTGTATTTAAGACACAGGTTCATTTATTTTAAAAAAGAATTTGGATTTCCTTTCTTGAGACATCTTTTATTATTGCAA
>NW_003853989.1:0-579 GCF_000181295.1 Otolemur garnettii
TGCCAGAAGTTGCTTGTTTGACCATCTCCCTAAAACTGTTTTCCAGGCTAGCCTGAGGCCTCCAAGGGCCTATCCCAGATGCATGTTGCTTTGGTTATGGTCTTCTTAAGTGAGCGTTATGGCTGCCCATTGACATATGCTAAGAAATGTATCTGAAAGGGGGAATCAAGGGGGTCTGGTTATCACAAGAGTAAAACTAAAATTCCACATTCATCTCATGTGCATTTTTCCTTAAGTTTCTGCTGGTTAGTGTTTCCACTGACAAGAAGGATAAATAAATAATAAATAAATCACTAATAAACTGTTTCTGCCCTTGCTATCTAAAAAGTCATCAGACTCCTTTGTTATAGCAACACTTGACACTCACATTGTCCTGGACTGTGCCTGCAGGGTAGGGAGTCTGTGTGATCACTGACCCCCTACTACACTCCTGTTCAGCCCTCCTCCAGCTTCGAGGCCGTATTGATACAATCAGACAATAGGGAGCTTGGCCTCAGCAATCGTCAGAGCACCAGAGCAGGTTTAATCTGGGATCCTTCAGAGACTGGCTCCTAGATTTATTTTCTTGGATTCCTATTA
>NW_003853989.1:1804-2500 GCF_000181295.1 Otolemur garnettii
GTGCACTGACCCTGTCCCAGCTCCCACTGTTCCTAATCAGGAAATCCCACTGAGCGTTGAGCCCTGAATGTGACTGAAGACACATCAGATTCCCTTAAACTTCCTCAGAACCCTGATTCTGGTGACAACTCTAGGGTCATTTTGGCCCCTAGTGATTTTCTGACTTTTGTGCAGGTGGGAGAGAGTCCTTACGATACCAAACCAACCAAACAACGTTTTGTATTTAGGGATTGTTGGGACAGGATTATAACCGTAGACACATTCTCCAGAGGAAACTGTTATCTGGGGAGGAAGCCCCAAACCCTGGCAGGAAACCAGCTCTTAGTCTCCACCTGCACCTGCCCTGGGCTGAGACTATACTTTGTAGTTCCCAGGTACCCCCTGATGGCTTCCTGTGCCCTCAGGAGGTTCATGTTTGGGCTCACACTGTGGTCCCCTTGCCGTGTCCCTCATGCAGTAGTACACGGCTGTGTCCTCAGGTTTCAGGTTGTTCATTTGCAAATGGGTAACACTTTTAGAATCATCTCTTGAGATGGTGAATCTGCCTTTCACAGATGTGGCATACTCAGCCATTCCACCATTAGCTTTGTTTCTAATAAAACCAACCCACTCCAGCCCCTTTCCTGGAGCTTGGCGGACCCAGTTCATCCAGTAATCAGTGAAGGTGAATCCAGAGGCTGCACAGGAGAGTCTCAG
>NW_003853989.1:2836-4277 GCF_000181295.1 Otolemur garnettii
TCTCCCAGAGCTGTGGGGTCAGGGCTGGGCTGGTTTTCATGGGCAGAGGGAGGCCCTATTTGCATGTCCTCCTGCTATATAGGAGGTCTGAGGTGGGGCACAGAGGGAGGGCAGAACCCATGGCAGGTATGGGTGTACTGGGGCAAATATTTGACCATTGTAGGATTTGGAAAGTTGTGATTGTACAAACATTTAGGTTTATTGTATCATTGGTAAGGTATAGTTCAAGTTGCAACTGGGCCCTTCCCCAGGGGGCTGCCAAGCACCCTCAAATTGTGCACATTAGGTGAGAACTTGGTAATCTCCCTCCTGCCTCCCTTTCCCCTCTCTGACCTTCTCCTCCTCCTCACTTGAATATACTTGTGTTTTTCTTCCATGTGGGCTTGTAGTTTATATATTGGTTTCATATTAGTATTGAGTACATTGGATACTTGCTTTAGCAGGAAAAATTTTAGATGAAAAAGAAAACAAGCACACAAACAGATTATTCCATGCCCACATATCACATATATTTTCCAGGGGGAAAGTGACAGAACCTACATGAGATTCTATGGGAAGAAGCTGTGGAGCAGAAAAAGAAAGGTCAAGGCAGTGGCAGAGGTCAGTGGCAGAGGCTGGAACCCAGAGAAGGGTGGGGGGCAGCTTCTTCCTCCCTCCCTGGCAGTCAGCAGGCTCCCCAGCCCTTCAATCATTAGGAGCCCAAAGCTTCTGCAGCTGGTGAACTGAGAGCTTCCTGAGGACAAGGCGTGGCTGCTGTCCCCCACTCTGGAGGCTGCCCTCTCTGCAGGCTGGAGCCCAGACGGTGCCACAGCTTCTCTGCCCACTGTGTGCCTTTGTCTTCCCCAAGTGCTTCAGCCTCTCAGCCTGCATGTTGCCTGTTTCTGTACAAATATACCCAACACTGGCCAGAATGTGGAAGTTATAGTGGGTGGGTGGGTCCTGAGGGATTTGCATGACCCCAGAGCCTGGACATTCTTCCCTTTTGGGAAGAGGGATAGACATGACTGGAATCCCCTCCATCCACCCTTTTTTCCCCTCTCTCTGGAGAGATGACTGACCCAGGCTCTCAGGAGCTGCTGCTGCCCCCCACCCCCATTGAACTTCCACAAAGAGTGGGGCTCATTCTTTTCCCCTTAAAGACTGAGGGGTGTCAGACAGCCCCCTGGTCACCAGTCCTCTGCAGTGCTGCTTGGCCAGCTGCTCCATCAGAGCAGCATACACCCCACAAAGAGAGACATGAAACCCACCTGTGCAGCATGTGGGCCAGCACACTTCTCTCTGGCACGGTCAGGGATTCATCTGCAGGACCCTGGGGACAGTACCACAGGCTCAATCTTTGGCACGGTCAGGGATTCATCTGCAGGACCCTGGGGACAGTACCACAGGCTCAATCTTGTACCACTAGGACTTGATACAGTTGCTCATGGGCTTTTCAGGGAGA
>NW_003853990.1:0-4276 GCF_000181295.1 Otolemur garnettii
TCCTGCCTCTGACTCGACTCCCAGCCAGGTGGGCTCAGGCCCAGCCGAGCTTCAGAGTGAGAGCCGGCGAGGACCCCGGACCCGGACCTCAGGGCCCTGGATGGCGCGGGTTTGGGCTTCAGAGCGCACGGAGGACCACGCGTCACTCCACGTGTATTCAGCGGCTGACACGTAGTCACTGGAAACGACGTAACTGTGCGTGATGACGCCACATCCCAGGAAATGCTGTAGCTGGCGTTTGTGTTCTGAGTCATTTGCTTGCTGGCCTCTGTAAACAAGCTGTGCGTAAGTGTCGCGGGTGTAGAAGAGGGAGGGGTGTCCACCCCACAGACTTGAGACCTGAAGGAGGCGATGCCGCTGAGCCTGGCCAGAGGATCCAGGGTCAGGACGGGAAAGGAAGGCAGGACATGCAGCACTCTGTCCGCTTAGCCTGCAATTTGAAGGCATGGGGGGAAGTCAGAGTCTAGGGCAGCGGTGCCACCAGCATGGGGGGTCCTGGGGCCAGGCCTAGGCCATATGGGGAATCCGCAGGCGTGGGGAGCCGCTGGTGTGATGAAGGGGCGGTGGCCGAGGGAGCCTTGGGCGCGGCTCCTCCCCACCACCAGGTGACGCTGCGGCTTTGGCCCTCCTGGAGGATGGGGAGAGAAGAACCAAGGCGGCCCAGGGCCTGTTCTTTCAAGGCATTGAGTTAGTGCCGACTGAGTGCAGGCCTTGGGTAAGGCCCGAGGGACACGCTGCTGTCCCAGGCTCCCACCCCGCCGTGGCTCCCCCTACCAGACTCACCCTACCTCACTCAGGCTGCAGCCCCGCCAGCAGGTGGGCACTTCTGTCTCTGGATTTCAGCGGGGGTGGGGGGGTGGGAGGGAGAAGCATACTTCCTTTGTCCAGGGATCCCCAAAGCCACACCCATACCTGGCTGGCCGGCAGATGTCTTGGGGAACTTGGGTTATTTTTTATGAACACCAGGTCCAGGGTTTCCATCTGTGGGGGATTCTATTCCTGGGAGGGACAGGACAGAGCGTTTCCCTATGGCAGCCCCTGCTGCCATCTCCCCACCACACCCCCAGCACCCTGGGGTCTCCTGCACCCCAGACTCCCTCCCCGACTCCTTCTGTCTGCTCAGCCAATGAACAGAGCCCTTGCCCTCCTGGACAGGAGTCAGCCCACCTGCTGTGTGGTGTCCCCTGTGGAGACACCGTCCCATCCACAGGGGCAGAGGTCCCTGGAGGAGGACCCATCTGCAGCAAGCCCTGGAGTGATGGGGATTTCTCCAACCTGCAAGTGGCCACTCCCTCCTAGTTCTGTACCCGAACAAGCTCAGCTGAACCTGTCAGCCCCAAGAAGAGAGGATAGTGTTGATGGTGTGTCAGGGTGCAAGGGTGGGATATGGCACAACTCCTCACCCAGTTCCAGTGGGTGCCTGGACTTTGGGACCAGAACCAGCCATGAAGCTGGGCTCATGGAGGCCTAACACCGGCCAGCCCACCAGGTATGGCTTTTCTGGGTCTCACAACTGTGAAAGTAGGTGGTAAAGTCCCATCTTTACTACGTTCTGTTTGGCTGAGTGTCCCTTCCTGCAAATCTGCAGCCCTGCCCCAGGTCCTTTGCACAACTGTTGCCCCAGCTCCCTGCCTTCAAGGATGACAAGATAATACTTTTCTCTCATTGAGTTTCACAGGAGATAGATTGGCAAAAATGTCTACAAAAAGCATTAAAACAGTGTCTCCATAAGAATAATTAATCGAGTGCCAAACGAGAAGCACCTAGGGTTTTGAATAAATGTAGAGACACAGTTAGAAGAGCAAAATATTATCATTTGTCCAACATAATTATTTTCTTGGAAACATTCAGTGATTAATAAGGCACATTATAAATATGCTCCTGTGCATCAAATTTCATCTCTCCAGTCTAATTAACATGCCGGAGAATTGCTCTTTTGGTGGGTGAAGGCATTTAAAATATATATTTCATGAAATCTGAGTTATTTGTCATAAGCTCTAAGAGGAAAAAATAAAATATGAAGAATGCTACAGTCATTTAAATACTTTATTACATGACTATAATAAATAAATTAGTTCTTCTCAGTCTACAGGCAAGCACAGAATGTCACCAGACTGTAGGGCCCTAAGGGTAGCAGGACATGACCGGCTGTCCCCACAGGCCTGGCCTCTGCTCCCTTCCCATCTCACAGGTCCCACTAGGATACTCATGCTGTCACCAAGATCTGCTTTCAGTCTGTGGAACCAAACCCTGTGAAAACCGACACTGGCCATGGTGACCCTCCCCTGGGTTAACATGCAGACCCCAGGATCAGGGGAAAGGCCACCACCAGCTCACCTGCAGGTGGGGGAAACAGAATCCAGCTGTACATTTATCCTCCCACACAGAGAGGAACAAGGGATTGTGCAAATAATGCTCTAAATGACACATCAGCAGGAAAAGCCCAGTGCCAGCTAAGCAGATAAACCAGGACAGGGGAAAGGAAGGTAGTTTGATGTCCTGAAACCACTGTGGATTTTGGAATACATTTGTGGCTTGTCAGGAATTACTGTCTAACTCACTTGGGGGAAGGAACTTTACCTCTGAGTATCTTTGAGTGGAAGTGGTGGCTCAGAATAAGGTCCCATGGAGGACCCAGCCCTGCCCCCAAGTTTCTGCTACACATGCTGCCAACTCCTCTCAGTGCAGAACCTCTTTCCTCACCTTACAGCACAGAGCCTCCAGCCCTGCCCAACCTCACTGCTATGAGTGCCAGGAAGCAGCAAAATATCACTCAGAACCCAAGACGCAGACACAACCAACTAAAATAATTGGTCTTCCTAAATGTTCTGTATCTCCCAATTTTTTTCTTTACTTGAACTTACTACCTCCTATTCCTTATGCACTTGGGAGCATTAGCAGATAATTAAACAAATGGGTAATTAGTAAGCAAATATTAATTGGAAAATGGGGGAAAGCTGTGTTCTGCCACATATGTTCAGTTATGAAACACTACTTAACTAGGCTGGAGCAAATGTTTTTGTAGTGATGATGGTGGTGGTGATGCTGGTGATGGTGGTAGGAAGGGTACTGATGAAGATGGTTATCGTGGCCATGATGGTGATGATGATGGTGATGCTGAAAACCTTGCACACAACACACATGACTCTAACTGCAGATCAGGCATTGTACAAACACCTGACACCATCCCCTGTTCTCTGGTTCCCCAGTCTCCTGCCCTCTAACCCCACCCCATACTTCTGCCTCTATTTTCCCGCCTCCCACCACCCAGATCCCTATCCCCTATCCTCAAACACCTCATTCCTTCATTCCTCATTCACTCATTCATCTGTTTAGTTGTTTATTTGCCACCTGTGAGTACTGGGAACAGTAGGTCTGTAAGGTTTGTGAATTACTAAAATAGTGGGAAGGTCCTTTTGCCCATCTTTCTGCTTCTGAGTAGAGTTAGTGCATCTTATCCCAGGACACTTGCCAGGGAGGGGATGAGCATGGAAATTTCTGTGTCCTGTTTCTGGAGGACAAGAGGGGCCAGCTCATCCTCCACAGGCTGGCAGAGACACACTGCCTGATTGGTGAATGGGTCCCACCAAACTCGGATGAGGTAAGATGGTTCTGAGTTGCTGGGTCCAGGCAAGTGCCAGGGCTAACAGGCGCTAGGGGTTGAGCTCACTTTCGCACTTTTGGCACAGACCCTGTTTGCCTCTCCTTCCCGTGTTCCTCCCACAGGCAAGTCATCTGCGCACAGTTCTTGACATGGTGTGTGTACAGATATGTCTTCCTTCCGAGGGAACAGAAGCATGGAACTGATTGCAAAATTGCTTTCCCACCTGTAGCAGTTGCCAATTCTGGTAAAATGACTTAAGAAGATGCACCGGCTCTGGCAGCCATCACTTTCTACATGAGAGCCATGCAGATGATCGCACAGAGCAGGAGGACAGGACACAGCCAGGGCCCCTCAGGAACTCAGCAAAACAGAACAAGCTGTGAGCAGACACGCCACTGACACTACTGGCACCAGTGCCCTCCTGCTTAACTCCTGGCAACGTGTTTATTGACAAGACATAATAAATAAGCCGACAGAGTGAAGTTTCCATTAATATCTCAGGTTCCCGAGGGAGAGGCCCAGCGTCATCTCCGTGTGTGTGATGGCAAATGTAAACAAATACATCACACAAATGTCTGCCCTGAGGTCCGGGTCCGGGGTCCTCGCCGGCTCTCACTCTGAAGCTCGGCTGGGCCTGAGCCCACCTGGCTGGGAGTCGAGTCAGAGGCAGGA
>NW_003853991.1:0-4275 GCF_000181295.1 Otolemur garnettii
CCCCGCGGACTCTGTGAGCTTTTGACCGGGTCCCGCGCTCTTGAACTTGATATCGGCTTTGATCTCCTGGAAGAATTTCTTCATGGTGGCGGCGGGCCCGGCCGCGGGGGGCCGCGGGGGGGCGCGCGGCCCGGTCGGGGAGGGGCCGCCAGGGGCCAACAACCGGAAAAAAAGACTGGGAAACAGAAAGTCCCAACGTCAAGAGAACCACAACGAAAAAACAGGAACAGGTTAAAAAGAAGGCTAAACGAGCCACACGCACCCCGGCCATACCCTCGAATCACCAGCCAGGCAGATCACAAAAAATGACCAAACACGTACCCAGGACAACAAAAGCACAAGAACTCAAGAGCTCACAGTGCAAATGCAACAGCCCAGCACAACGAACGACGCAAAGTGACCCAAGAATAAGGCGGCCAGACCCTAAGAGGGGGGCAAGAAACTCCCCGCACCAAACAATCTACCCACAGGCCACCACCAGGCTAAAAACACCCGATTCTTCTGCCGCGCCGCCCACAGCCCAATGTGTATTGCCCTTGCTGTTTGAAGGCGACAGTGACCCTCACTGCTATGAACCTCAGAAGATGGACTTTGCATTTCCCAAGGGCTTTTTCTCCTGATGTTTCCATTTCCAAGAATACCAGGGGATACTAGGCTTGATGGGATGTAATGAGGATGACCCTCTTCCTAATTCCACACCACTTTCCCTCTTCCCCTCCTCTACTACTCAAAGTCCAGAGCTCATGAGTCTCTTTTGGCTTCTCCCCTTTGTAGTTTCCTGTTTACACATGTCGTCATTGCCCTCCATCCAAATCCAAAACAATCAACATCACGGCACCCATCTCTGTAGGTGCAACACAGAAGCTAGATAATTTATTACCAAACTAGAATGTTAAACATTTACATTCTAGTTATCTCCTCAAGTCAGAGTAACAGTTAGCATTAAAGTAAGATGAACTGTTTATTCTGGAGATAGAATACTTGTAACTTCTACATGAGGGACTCTTCCTCTGCTAAAGAAGATTGTTTAGATCTTAGAGTCTAATCTCAACCTGAGCATACTGCAAATCTTTAAATATGTCCACATACTTTTTAAGAACCCCAAAGATATTTTTCCTTGGGAAGATTTGGAAATCTGTAGGTATCTGTAAATAACACAATAGAATCGAAGTACTAAATATTTCAGACTTTTTGCTAATTTATACTGGCCTTTGACCTAAATTCTCTAACTTGCTGAATTAGCCTTTTCAAAGAATACATAAAAGTAGGGGTTATTAATCAAATTAGAGAAATGTTTTCAAAATAAAGGCCTAATATTCCAGGAAGGAATTTCACACTATGGCACACGCTTGCCCCTCTACCATTTTCCCTGACTCCCTGTCCAGTGCCGGTTCCCAGCCCTGCGTTTCCTCCTTCTAATGTCCCAGTTTTCTCCATTTAGTGAATGACGACAGTTGTGTTAACAATTTACCCAACTAGTAATAGATGGAACCAGGATTTTAACCCAGTCCAATTTGACTTCAAAAGAGTAGCTCTTTCCTGCTCCCCATGTTGTCACATGTTATTTTAGATGGATACAGAGGTGTCCCTAAGGAAGAAGAGCTGACCCGGGGGAAATTTCTGGCCATGTGAATTATCTGAGATTTCTCTGTCAGGTGAAGTACTTCCCTCGTGATACACACTCTATGTTGTGGGAGGCCCTGGAGAGAATCTGCTGTGCAAGTAAACCTAATCCCAAACCTCTCTATGCCTCTCCCTTCTTCTTATGCCTGTTCTTGGAGAGAGGCCAAGTATCTGGTTGCTAATCCAGCATTGTGTTCACCATATACCATTCAAATAGCAAACCTGGCTTACCTTTCCTATGACATCTGTTAACAACTTGAGGGACAGAGGATCATGAACCAAGGAGTCCGTATAAAAGGAACCAAGGTATTTCTTTGGGTTGATTGGATTGTCTTGGGCACACAGATCAGGTCGCATGCTAAATCCATGAGAGATTCTTCCCACTGTGAAGGCGAAGGCACCACCTGCAAGTAAAACCCATTACAGAGAGTGTTGCTGGGAAAGGATTCCTTCAGTCCTGATGTTGTACGTAAGAAGTAACAGTAGCCCAGCTGGTTAACAGTAATTACAAAACATTCACTGCATTTCAAGTGCTGGGAGATGACCCAGAAGAAATGACATTGACTCACCTAGAAATTCAGACTTGAGAAATTTGAGAGAAGACAACCAGGTAAAGATGTGTGGTCAAGGTTCTCAAATGTAGTGTGATTATGATAGCAAAATACTGAGACAATCTGTCAATTGAGGACTATCTATATCATGATGGCACATCCACAAAATGTAATGTCATTCATGAAGCCATCAAAAATGCTGAAGCTCTGTATTTACATGAAGAGAATCTTCTCTGCTTTGTTGAAAAGGAAAAGCAAGTTAGAGAACCACATGTATAGTTTTATATTGTGTGTGTGTGCAAGAGTCACAAATTCAGTTACCCACAGGGGCCAGGCAAGCAATGGAAAAGAATGAAATAGGCTTATTTGTAAGCAATGGAGTATGGTAGGGACTTTGGCAGACAAGAGAGCTCAAAGTCTTACTACAGGGATTTAAATAAAAAACAAAACAAAACAAAAACTGTGCCAAGCAAACTAAACTTGTCCACAAAATTTGGTCCTCAAACTATCATGACTAGAATGATGGCTGGGAGGATGTTATAGACTGAATTATATCTCTCCAAAATTCCTACGTTGAATCCCTAATTCCCAATGTGACTATATCTGGAGAAAGGGCCTTTAAGGAGGTAATTAAGATTACATGAGGTCATAAAGTAGGGTTTAATTTAATAGAACTAATGTCCCTTATAAGGAGACGAAAGGACACCAGTGTTTGCCCTTGAATGCACAGAAGAAGGGCCATGAAAAGAAGGTGGCTATCTGCAAGATAGGAAGAGAGCCCTTGCTAGAAACCACCCTGCCATCACCTTATCTTAGACTTCTAGTCTCCAGAACTGTGAAAGAATAAATTTCTATTTCTATTCTACCTAGTCTATGGTGTCTTGTTATGACAGGTTGAGCTAATAGAGACAGGGTCTTACCTCCATGTGCAAAACACACTTTCAGTTTAGGGAACTTCTCAAACACTCCACCCATGATCATGGAGCCAACGGCTATGGTGGTCTCTGTTGGCATTCCTGAAAGATGAAATAGTCACAGGCTCAGGACTTGTCATCTCAAGCAAGAAGTTCCATGATGTTAATGACGGGAATGGCAGCTAATGGCTGGGGGAACTGTCAATGATAAGAAATGTGGGGTCCCTGTGCCACGTCATGGCTTGGCTGTATACACGCCATTACTTTGGGAAAGAGAATCATCTGAACCTTCCTGTTTGCCCCTTGTAGGGGGAACTGTCTGTGGGAAGTCGTAATATAAATAGGTTTATGGGACTTGTCAAGTTTTGTGAATATGGATGTTCAATGTTTTCTTTGAAACTTGACAGCACTGGGCCTCTGTTATCTCTACTAAGTGTGGCTCAAGAATTTGGTGGAGGGTAGGAGCTGCCTTATTAAGTCAGTACTTTGGTCCCCAACAGCAATCATAGGAACATATAAAATGTCAGAGTGGAAAGAGACCTTTGTAGGAATCCAGATCAGCATTTTCATTTTATGGATGAGGATCTAGGGGCACACCCAGGTAAAAAGTGATTGACTACAGGTTATACAGTGAAATACAGACTAAGCTAGAACTGAAATTCAGTTTTTTTGACTTAAAACACATTGCTCCATCTAATTCTTCATGATGGTTGCCATTTTGCTGATTTCTTAATTACTAATTGTACTAAGTGGGCTGGGGAGAGAATAGATAATGGCCCCCTAAGGAAGTTCAGTCCCTTTTTGGGGTGACCCATGTTTCACTGGGTTCATAGAAGAGCTGCACTTTTCATTTGTAGCTTCAGGATTTTGTATCTTTTCTCTAGCTCTTCTTAGTAATATTGATAAGGAGAGATTGGACAGGCCGAATCAGAGGCTTCTCCTTTTTCCCTTTCCTTACCCCGTGTGGATCTAGGAATGAACAGTGCAGGAGGCAGAGGACAGAGGAGAGGAGCAGATAAGGGCAACCGTAAGCCCAAGTCATTGATAGTTTAAGACTTCGGATCCCTGGGTGGAGGAAGTGGACCTTCTCCTTATGATTCCATGGTTCTCATTTGTAAGAGTTGATGCTATTATCAGCTTCTAAAGAAAAATCTATTAGACAGGCATGGCTACTTTTTTTTTTTTTT
>NW_003853992.1:0-1613 GCF_000181295.1 Otolemur garnettii
AGGCCTGGTTTATAAATAGTCTGCATTATATTCAGCCATCGTCTGGAAGTGGACAGCTTGAACAGCTGTAGAAACACAGCTCCTTTCTGAAACATCTTTGAAGAACAATGGTGAAGGGAAATCCTCTCAGAATTCTCTGGGGTGGAACTTTTACCAGTGTACTTGGTTATTCATTTTGCTCAGAAGAATAAATGGCCAAATATGGCAATTATACACCAATTTATGGGCTTTGGCCAATGGTTTGCTGGATGATAGGGACTTGGAAGGAACATGATAGGGAAATTGGTGGCATTTGCATCAGAATGTTTATTGTAGCCCAATTCATAATTACCAAGTCATTGAAGCAGCCCCAGTGTCCATCAACTCATGAATGGATTAACAAATTGTTGTATATGTATACCATGGAATACTATGCAGCCATTAAAAAGATGGAGACTTCACATCTTTTATGTTTACATGGACGGAGCTGGGACATATTCTTCTTAGTAAACTATCTCAAGATTGGAAGAAAAAGTATCCAATGTACTCAATACTATTATGAAACCAATATATAGTCACCTACACATTCATACAAATAATGAGACATTTAGTTCTTAGTGGAAAAGGCATTTACAGTGGATATGGATTTTCCTTCCTTTCACATAATGCCTCTGCCAAATCTACCATCTGTGGACTTACAGAATACCTTATCAATTCCCATGGTAGTCTACACTCCATTGCTTTCAATCAAAGAACTCATGTCACTGAAAATCAAATGCATCAGTGGGCCCATTCTTATGGAATTCACTAGTCTTACCATGTTATGCATCATTTGGAAGCAGCCAGCTTGATAGAACAGTAAAAATGGCCTTTTGAGATTGAATTACAGTACCAGATATGTGGCAATACATTGAAAGGCCAATAAAAGGTTATCCAGGAAGATGTGTATGCTCTGACTCAACATCCAATATGTGGTACTTTTTTTTTTAACCATATCCAGAATTCACAATTCCAGGAATTGAAGAGGGAAAAGTAGGAGTGGTACCACTATTACCCCTAGTGACCAACTAGCAAAGTTTTGCTTCCTGTCCTTGTACTCTTATGCTCTGCCAACTTAGAGGTCTTAGTTCCAGAGGGAAGGATGGTTATATCAGAAAACATAATAATGATTCCACTGAACTAGAAGTTAAAACCTGGCCACTTTGGAAACCTTATGCTTCTTAATCACCAGACTAGGAAGGTTACCATTACTTACTGACTGTAGTTATTGATTCTGATTACCAAAGGGACATTGGACTGCTTCTCTATAATGAAAATAAGAACCAACATATCTGGAATATAGGAAATCCATTAGGGCATCTCTTAGTATTACCATGTTCTGTGATTAAAGTTAATGGACAACTATAACAACTCAATACAGCAGAACTACAAATGACCCAGATCTTTCCGAAATGAAGTTTTAGGTCACCCCACCAAGTAAAGAACAATGACAAACTGAAGTGCTTATTGACAGCAAAGGGAATATTGAATGAGTAGCAGAAGAAAGTAGTTGTAAATACCAGCTATTAATATGACTATATGACCAGCCACAGAAATGAAAACTATGATTGTGGTGAGTATTTTTATTTATTTTT
>NW_003853992.1:1759-4271 GCF_000181295.1 Otolemur garnettii
ATTGTCCATGTCATTCTTCTTCTTCATTGCCCATCTTCTGGTGAAGTGTTAGTTAGTTTTCATTTATATTCAGGATAGTTTTATTATGTTAGGCAGAATTATGACCTTGTTATTGTTTTTATTTCAAGATTAAATATTGTTTAAGAAGATGTTTATGGGTACCAAGTCAACAAGGAGTAAACTAGTGATGGTTAATTTTATGTACCACCTTGGCTGGGCCATGTTACCCAGATATTTGGTCAAATACCAGTACAGATGTTGGAAAGCTATTTTTCTTATGTGATTACTATTAACTTATTTTCTATTTATTTAAAAATTATTTTTAAATATTTAGGGATTATATATATATAGTTTTACACATGTATAGGGTATATTACTCTATATGTCAGTTGACTTTGTAAAGCATATTATGCTCCATAGTTTAGGTGAGCCCCACCCAATCAGTTGAAGGGCTTACAAGAAAAAAACTTCGTAAGATTCCCCAAGGAAGAGGAAATTCTACCGCCAGATTGCCTTTGTACTTGACATTTTAATACCAGCTCTTTCCTGGGATGCTAGCCTGCTTGCCTACTCTATAGATTTTGAACTTTTCATTATCACATGAGCCAGTTCCTTAATATCTCTCTCCATACACATAAGCACACTACTGGTTGTTTCTCTGGAGAACCCTCATGAATACAGCACTTCAATTTCTATTCATTTTGTTATGCCTTGAATAATAATAAGATTGAGAATCTTCTCATATGTGAGGTGGAAGCACATCCTGGTTAGAAGTAGGGATTAAGTACTCACATAGCCTGTGTTTAAATCTTGGTCTTGCCACTTTCTAGCCATGGCTTCGCTGTGCCTCAGTGATCTTATGTTTAAATTCAATTACATATTAACATTAAGTACATTGGATAATTGCTTTTTCATTCTTATGATATTTTACTAAGAATAATGTATTTCAACTCCATCCAGGATATTACAAAGGATGTGAAGTCACCATAGTATTCCTTGGTGTGTATTTGTTAATCCATGCCGGAGTTGATGGGCATTTAGGTTGTTTCCACATTTTGACGATCTTAAATTGAGCTGCAGTAAACAGTCTAGTGAAAATGTCCCTATGATAAAATGATATTTTTTTCTTCTGGGCAGATGCCTAGTAGTAGGATCCCTACTTCTAACCAGGATGAATGGATTCAAATGGGAGATCTAATTTGAGATGTTTGAGGATTCTCTATACTTTTTTCCAAAGAAGCTCTATTAACACATGACAATTCAAGTTGGGGGGAGTGGTACCAAGGGAGAAGGAGGGGGCTGGGGTGATCTCACTGAATGGGTGTGGGGTCAGGGTGTTTGGCACACTTTTTGTGTCTGGGACATAACTAGAAGAGGGACTCTACTTAACAAAATCAAAATATTTTGACCTGTTTGTGGAAGGCTATGTTGGCCAGGTGGATGAAATTATTTCAAATTGTATATGGAAACAACACACTGTACCCCATGATAGTTTTAATGTACACAGCTATATTTTAATAAAAACAAAAAAAAGTTTGCTTTAAAAAAAACACTTCATATACCAAATACCTTCTTTAGATTGGATTATTTTCACTAATTTCTACAAAATAAACTGTATTTGGCAAAAAAAAAAAAAATCAATTACAAAGCATTAAGTAGAATGCTATGTATTATCTACCTATTGCTATTCTTAAATATATTGATATGTTTGCACAGAAAAATTTCTGAAAACCATATTTGTATATACTTAATGGTTACCAGTACTAACCTATGAGTACTAGAATTTTAAGCATTTCTAATAACTGTTTTTCCTTCTTAAAATGTCCGTTTTTATCTACAATGAAATTACTTGGTTTAGGAACTAAAAAATAATTATAAAAAAATCCCCAGTCTTTCCCATAGGAAAGTAGGTCAGCATCAAAATATGAAACATTCCTAAACTAAGGGAATTAGGTAATAGGGTGATAACAGAACTAATTTATGAATATATCCACATGATTATCCCTACTGGGCAAGTTTTGGAAAACTGTAGATGCCCAGGGGCAAACTGCAGATGACCAGTGTAAGTATGTCTTTCACATAAACTTTACATTCAGAAGTCAGACCGTGTCTCCATGTCCCAGGAGTCTAGTGAAAGTCATGAGATGAAAGTAGTTTCACAACAGGCTTGTCTCTGTACTGTCCCAATGAATCCTCTTGAGTTGACAGCAGGCTCCTCTATTTCCCACCTTCTTAGGCAGGCAGTGACTGCCACAGACCTGGGAAAGTGGGAGGAGCTGTATGAAATCACCCAGGGCTCAGCACCACAGGTTCCAAGATGTGGTAAAGTGGATGGCAGTGGTGGTGGTGGTGGTGGGAATCCTTACACAGAGGGACGCAGGGAAAAGTTGAGTCACAGTATCATTCAGCTCAGGAGCCTAGGAACAATTCACACATGCCAAATAAAACACCTGTAAAGCGAGGGTGGAGCCAAAATGGCAAACTGCAGCCAGCTTTTTACAGAAGCTCCCGT
>NW_003853993.1:0-4270 GCF_000181295.1 Otolemur garnettii
ACACTCTGATCCCTCCTTCCTTCTCAGAACACTCTGATCCCTCCTTCCTTCTCGGGACACTCTGATCCCTCCTTCCTTCTCAGGACACTCTCCTGGTTCTTCCTTTTCCTGGCTGCTGTTTCTTAACTTCTTAACCCCAGCTCTAAGTGTTGGAGGACTAAGTCTTGAGCTCTCCTCTCTCTTTCTAAACTCTCTAGGCTGAATCATTTATTTCTATGGCCTTAAAGAGCTCATATACGGAGAACTCCCTCATTTTACATCTTCAGGCTGGTCTTTTCCTCTGAGCTCCAGCTCTGCACACCCAGGGGCCTACTTGGAACCTTCGTGGATATTCCTGTTCTCACCTGATTTCTCCCATCTCAGTACCTGGTGCTGCCATCCCGAGAGTTGCTCAGAAGAGAAACTCAGGTGTCATTCTTGATTCCCCACCTTCCTTTGCCATCCGCATCTACCACCAGAAACTCCTGTTGGATGCTTCCAATATTTCTGCACACCTCTGCTTCTAATGAGTTCGTGTTCAGCTGTGTCCCCTCATCTCACACCTCAGAGCCTTCTAAGTAAGTCACTTTCCTGTTTCCACTCTTATCCTACCTGCATTCTTTCTCCACAAAGCTACAATTTGATTACATATCTTTCCTGCTTATGTTCTCACATGGATTCCTCTTGCATCTATTATTTATTTGTTTATTTATGAGACAAAGTCTTCCTCTGTCACCCTGGGTTGAATGCTGTGGTGTCATAGCTCACGGCAACTCCAAACTCTTAGGCTTGAATAATCCTCTTGCTTTAGTGTCCCAAGTGGCTGGGACTAGAGCTGCTCGCTATGACACCTGGCTAGTTTTTCCATTGTTAGTAGAGGCGGGTTCTACACTTGCTCGGGCTAGTCTTGAACTCCTGAGCTCAAGCAATCCACCTGCCTCAGCCTCCCAGAGTGCTAGGATTACAGGTGTGAACTACCATGCCAAGCTGTCCTATTGCATTTAGAATAAAATTTAAATTCCCTCCTATGACCTGGCCCATATCTCCAGTTTCAATTTCTGCCACTTTGACTTCTCTCTCACAAAAGCTGCCCGTGTGTTGACTTGGGGCATCTTTGAGAGGCCAGATTCTTTCCGCCTCAGGATGTTTGCACTTGTTACCCTTAAACTTTCCTCCCTGGCTCTTTGCATCCCTACTTGCCTTTTATCCTTCAGGTCTTAGCTCAAACATCATCACCCTAATGAATAAATACTCCACTTTCACTATTTTAAATCTTACTTATTTGTTTACTAGAATTTAATGAGAACAGGGATTGGCAGCTGGTAGGCACTCAGCACGGATTCGATGAATATATCAATAAATTATTGTAGTAAATAATCAGCAGAATATGAAGGAGGATAAAGGCGATGGACAGGTGTGCATACATTCAGCCCTCACTTCCTGGCTTTGTAGAGGAGGAGATGACTAAGGGAGATAGGATAGTTGGTGTCCAGTATTTAAGGATTAATGTGAAAAATAGGATTAGACATGGGTTTGCCATCTAGAAAGCACAATGAGAGGATGGGTGGAAGTTAAATTTGGAACAAGCAATATAATGGTCAGTGCTTAGGAGATGTTGAGCTATAATTCACTGAAGATGTTCAGTTAGAGTCTGGGTGACAACCTGTCCAGAATATAGCAGAGAGGTTTCCCGATTTACATGGGGACATAGGCTAGAAACTTCTAAGGCCCTTCCCTTTTTGAGATGTTGAGTTTTTTTTTTTTTTTTTGAGACAGAGCCTCAACCTGTCCCCCTGGGTAGAGTGCTGTGGCATCACAACTCACAGCAACCTCTAACTCCTGGGCTCAAGTAAGTCTCCCTTCTCTGCCTCCTAAGTGGCTGGGACTACAGGCGCCCACCACAACGCCTGCCTATTTTTTGGTTGCAGCCATCATTGTTGTTTGGCGGGCCCAGGCTGGATTCGAACCGGCCAGCTCAGATGTATGTGGCTGGCACCTTAGCTCCTTGAGTCATAGGCGCCAAGTCGAGATGTTGAGATTTTTGTGATTGTGGAAGAGTTCTTATCTATATCTCTTAGCATTGGTCTGTTGTGATTCTGTGGGTTTTTCTCCTTCAAATCAGAGCTTATTGGATGTGCTCTTAAAATCTCTGTTTTCTGTACAAATCTCTGATCAACTTATCAGTAATAATACAGAACACTAAACTTCTGTTTTCTTTATTATTACTGAGCGGTTCATCAGTAATAATACAGAAAACAAAAAAAAAGGTATTTTGGGAAAAAATGTTAATAATTAAGAATTGGAAAGAAAACATTGAGCCTTGCAAGAGCAGGCTCAATCTTTATATATATCTTTATTTTCACACACATGTATTTGCATACATATGTATAATCAAATCATCGTGTGCTTTAGGTATTACTTTCAAAGCCTTTACGTGAACTTATGTAAAATGGAGTTGAAAGGAAGACACCTTCATTTATTTCATGTCCTTAGAAGTTACCGTCATGACTTGAGCTAGAAAAGGAGGTCAGCTCCACATATTACATTTTGAACTTCATTTTTTAATCGCGTCCTAAACCTGCTATCAGACCCTTTAATATTTCTTCTAGAATTTCTTGTTTCTCTTGGGTCATCAACTACTGTATTCCATGTGAGAAATAAAGACAAATGATGCCTAGAATGTTCCAAACATTAATTGATTGACTTTGGAGATCATAAAATTCTTAGGCAAGGGCTTGTCACAGACCACGGCATTAGGAGAAGTTCAAAGTCCACATTCACCAGAAGGAAAGCCACATTCCCCAAGGTTGTTTCTCGTCAGTAACAATTCACACAAAAGGTTTATTATGTTCCCTGACAGTCTGTGACTCAGCAAAGTAAGAAAACCTACCTTTAATCGTGTGGCATTTGAAAACCGTCGTTTCTTGTTGAGGTCATTTTCAAAAGGTACAGGTATAATGTCTCCTCTTTAAAATATGTAGAATTACAGGCTAATTTAGATGTTAATGGATGTACTTTGCCCATACTTTGAGTTTACTCTGGACGTTGGTAAACTCTGCCCCCTGTTTTACCTAATGCCCTGGGTTCTTCTTTTATTTTGCTTTCTGATTTTCTTTATGGTACCCTCTTCTGGTTTCATGTCTTACATACTATTTGCTTTCCCGGTTGTCCAAGAATAATGAGTCAAGAAATACTTGTGAAGCCGCCGTGTGAAGGACATCCTCTGTCTCATATCTCCTGCCTCACTCTACCCTGCAGTGTTTGGCCTTAGTCTAACAGTCTGTGCTCCCTTTAAATGTAACTGTTCTTTTGCCCATGGAGGTTGCTTAGTTTTTGTCCTTTCCCCATGATTTCCTAAACTTCTTGCCTTTGTCATCTGTACTTTCTATGATGGCATCTTGACTTTATCTCTCATTGCGTCTCGGGACCCTCCTCGCCCTCAGAGTCTGCTGTGAAGTGCTGTGTTCTGTGATTCCTGCTGCTTCTCTAACAGATTACCATAAACTGAGTGGGGAAAAAACCTCCAGAAATTTCCTCTCTGACAGTTCTGGAGGTCAGGGGTCCAGATGGGTCTCACTGAGCTAAAATCAAAGGTGTTGGCAAGGCTGTGTTCTTTTCTGGAGGCTCTAAGAAAGAATTAACTTCCTTGCCTTTTCTAGTTTCTATAAAGTCTGCCCCCCTCCCCCTGCCATGGCTTCTGGCCCCCTTTCTCCCTCTTCAAAACTAGCAACTGTGACCCAGCCAAATCTTGCTCATATCAAATCACTCCAAAGGGATTCCTCTTCTGCCTCCTCCTTGCACATTTAAAAACTCTTGTGATTACACAGGTAATCTAGAACAAAAATAATTTTATGGTTGGGGGTCACCACATGAGGGTAGTAAAGGGTCATGGCATTAGGAAGGTTGAGAACCCCTGAAATAATCTCCCTATTTTAAAATCAGTTGGTCAGCAACTTTAATTCAATCTGCACTTTTCATTACTATTGGGCAAGTAACAGGCAACATCATCACAGGTTCTGGAGATTGCCACGTGGACATCTTTGGGAGATCATCACTCTGCTGCCCTAAGTACCTACTTTTCTCTGCTGCTCCCATCCTCCTGCCAGGAAGCCTCTCCCCACTACAGGAGCAGGCCCTGCTATTCCCCTTGGGTCACTCCTATGGCCTCCACATTCTTCTCCATCTGTCTAATCTCTGTTGACTCTGAGTGATTCTATAAAACATAACCGTGTCTTTGCTTTTCATATTTAAAGCATATTTAAAATAATTAGATAGCTTCTATGTCTAAGTC
>NW_003853994.1:0-1254 GCF_000181295.1 Otolemur garnettii
TTTCAAACTAAAGTCCCCATTGCACCCAGGTATGCCTGCTTTCTCTTCCTTGGGCCCTGGGGTTTCGAACTGCAGTCCCCATTTTACCCGGGGGAGCCTGCTTTCTTGTCATTGGCCCCCGGGGTTTGTAACTTAAGTCCCCTTTTCCCCAGAGGGTGCCTGCTTTCTCTACATTGGTCTCCAGGAGTTCTAACTGAAGTCTCCATTTAACCCCAGGGTGCCAACTTTGTCTTCATTGGCCCCCGGGGTTTTAATTCAAGTCCCCATTTCACACGGGGTGTCAGATTTCTCTTCATTGAGAGAAACCACGGGGTTTGTAACTTAAGTCGCCTTTTCACGGGGTGTGCCTGCTTTCTTTTCCTTAGCCCCCGGGATTTATAAGTGAAGTCTCCATTTAACCCCGGGGTGCCTGCTTTCTCTTCATTGGCCAGTGGGGTTTCTAATTCAAGTCCGCATTTCACATGGGGGTGGCGGCTGTCTCTTCATTGGTTCCCGGGATTTGTCACTGAAGTCCCCATTTCATCCAATTGTGATTGCTTTCTCTTCACTGGGCCCAACGATTTTGAATTGAAGTCCCCATTTCACACGAGGCTGCCGTGTTTCTCTTCATTGGTCCCCCAGGTTAATAACTGCAGTCCACATTTTACCCAGATGTGCCTGCTTTCTCTACATTGGCCCCCGGGGTTTCGAACTAAAGTCCCCATTTCACACAGGTGTGCCTCCTTCCTCTTCATTGGCCCCGGGGGTTTTGAACTCAAGTTCCTATTTTCCCCGGGGGTGCCTGCTTTCTCTTTATTGGCTCCCGGGATTTCTAATTGAAGTTTCCATTTAACCCCAAGATTCCAGCTTTCTCTTCATTGGCCCACGGGGTTTCTAATTCAAGTCCCGATTTCACACGGGGGTGCCAGGTTTCCTTTCATTTGGCCACCGGATTTCGAACTAAAGTCCCCATTGTACCCAGGGGTCCCTGCTTTCTCTTCAGTGGCTCCCGGGGTTTCGCACTGTAGTCCCCATTTTACCCGCGGGTGCCTGCTTTCTCTTCATTGACCCCCGGGGTTTGTAACTGTAGTCCCCATTTCATCCAAGTGTGACTGCTTTCTCTTCATTGGCCAGTGGGGTTTCTAATTCAAGTCCGCATTTCACATGGGGGTGGCGGCTCTCTCTTCAGTGGTTCCCGGGATTTGTCACTGAAGTCCCCATTTCATCCAAGTGTGACTGCTTTCTCTTCATTGGCCCCAGGGTTTCGAACTGAAG
>NW_003853994.1:1736-2891 GCF_000181295.1 Otolemur garnettii
TAATAGAAGTCCCCATTTCCCCTTTGGGGTGCCTGCATTCTCTTCATTGGGCCCCATGGTTTAGATCTGAAGTCCCCATTTCTCCCGGCGTTGCCTGCTTTCTCTTCATTGCCCCCCAGGGTTTCGAACTGAAGTCCCCATTGCACCCAGGTGTGCATGCTTTCTCTTCATTGATCCCCGAGGTATTGAACCAAAGTCCCCATTTCACACGGGCGTGCTGGTTTTCTCTTCATTGTCCCCCGGGATTTTGAAATCAAGTCCCTATTTTACCTGAGGGTGCCTTGTTTCTCTTTATTGGCCCCCCAAGATTCGAATTGATATCCTGATTTCACCCCGGGGAGCCTACTTTCTGCTCATTGTCCCCCGGGGTTTGGAACTTAAGTCCCCATTTCCCCAGAGGGTGTTGGCTTTCTCTTCATTGGTCCCTGGGATTTCTAACTGAAGTCTTCATTTAACCCCGGGGTACCAACTTTCTCTTCACTGGAGCCGTGTTTTCAAATACAGTCCACGTTTCAAACGGGGGTGCCAGCTTTCTCTTCATTGGGCCGCCGGGTTTCAAACTAAAGTCCCCATTGCACCCAGGTATGCCTGCTTTCTTTCCCTTGGCCCCCGGGGTTTCAAAGTGAAGTCCCCATTTCAACAAGGTCTGCCTGCTTTCGCTTCATTGGCCCCCGGGGTTTCTAATAGAAGTCCCCATTTCCCCCAGGGGGTGTCTGCCTGCTCCTCCTTGGGCCCCGGGATTTCAAACTGTAGTCCCCATTTTACCAGGGTGAGCCTGCTTTCTTGTCATTGGCCCCCGGGGTTTGTAACTTAAGTCCCCTTTTCCCCAGAGGGTGCCTGCTTTCTTTTTCTTTGCCCCCGGGATTTCTAACTGAAGTCTCCATTTAACCCCAGGGTGCCAACTTTGTCTTCATTGGCCCCCGGGGTTTTAATTCAAGTCCCCATTTCACACGGGTGTGTCGGATTTCTCTTCATTGGACCCCGGGATTTGTAACTGAAGTCCCCATTTCATCCAAGGGTTACTGCTTTCTCTTCATTGGCCTCAGGGTTTCGAACTGAAGTCCCCATTTTTACCGGGGGTGCCTGCTTTCTCTTCATTGACCCCTGGGGTTTCTAATAGAAGTCCCCATTTCCCCTTTGGGGTGCCTGCATTCT
>NW_003853994.1:3370-3718 GCF_000181295.1 Otolemur garnettii
GTGCCTGCTTTCTCTTCATTGGCCGCCAGGGTTTGGAACTGAAGTCCCCATTTCACCCGGGGTGCCTGCTTTCTCTACATTGACCCCCGGGGTTTGTAACTTAAGTCGCCTTTTCACCGTGGTGTGCCTGCTTTCTCTTCGTTAGCCCCCGGTATTTCTAATTCAAGTCCCCATTTTACCCTGGGGTGCCTGCTTTCTCTTCATTGGCCAGTGGGGTTTCTAATTCAAGTCCGCATTTCACATGGGGGTGGCAGCTCTCTCTTCATTGGTTCCCGGGTTTTGTCACTGAAGTCCCCATTTCATCCAAGTGTGACTGCTTTCTCTTCATTGGCCCCAGGGTTTCGAACT
>NW_003853994.1:3738-4393 GCF_000181295.1 Otolemur garnettii
GAACTGGAGTCCCCATTTCAACCGGGACTGCCTGCTTGATCTTCATTGGCCCCCGGGGTTTCTAATAGAAATCCCCATTTCCCCTTTGGGGTGACAGCTTTCTCTTCATTGGCCCCCAGGTTTTCGAACTGAAGTCCCCATTTCAACCGAGACTGCCAGCTTTCTCTTCATTGGCCCCCGGGGTTTCTAATAGAAGTCCCTATTTCCCCTTTGGGGTACCTGCATTCTCTTCATTTCGCCCCAGGGTTTCAATCTGAAGTCCACATTTCTCCCTAGGTTGCGTGCTTTCTCTTCATTGACCCCCGAGGTTTTGAACTGAAGTCCCCATTTCACCCGGGGGTGCCAGCTTTCTCTTCACTGGCCCCAGAGTTTTTGAATTGAAGTCCCCATTTCACACGGGGGTGCCGGCTTTCTCTTCACTGGCCCCCGGGGTTTCTAACTGAGGTCCACATTTCACTCTGATGTGCCTGCTTTCTCTACATTCGCCCCCGGGGTATCCAACTAATGTCCCCATTTCACCCAGGTGTGCCTGCTTTCTCTTCATTGGCCCCCGGGGTTTCGAACTCAAGTCCCTATTTTACCCAGGGGTGCCTGCTTTCTCTTTCTTGGCCCCTGGGGTTTCGAACTGATATCCCGATTTCACCCCGGGAAGCTT
>NW_003853995.1:0-1705 GCF_000181295.1 Otolemur garnettii
GAGAGGCCTATCTGGTTGGCCTTTCTGAACACACCAGCCTCTGTGCTCTCTATACCAAACATGGAACAACTATGCCAAAACACATCCAGCTAACATGTCGCATAGTGGGGAACATGCTTAAGAATCCATGATGGGAAAACATTTCATTACCAAAAAAATTCTTCCTGCTATTGGTAGCTTGGAAAGTTAGATTTTTTTTTTCTGTAGAGTCAAAACATACCTAAGTACATGGTTATGAGTGGAAACATAGAGCACAGAAATCAGGTATTGACAGTTGTTCCATTTTCATTTGTGTGTGAATTTCTAATATCAATGCAGGGATGTGAAGCATTAAATATGCAAGTTAAAGGGGTTTAGTGAACAAATTTCAGAACTTCAACTTCATAACAATTATAAATGAATATGTTAAATTTTTCTGGACAATGTCAGCATTTCAACTATAACGTAAAGTAAATTCTTGTTGGCAGCATTTAAATGCTGCTAGTAGCATCTTTAGCATACGGTAGATTCCATCCCTTCACTATACTTCCAATTTGTCCTACATGCAAGCACTTGCTGTTAATGTCTTCTGTGATTTTCTTGTACATTTGCTTTTAAAATACATTCAATTAAAAAAAATAATAACATAAGATTTCGTGGAAAGTGCACCAATTTACAGACAGCCAGATTCTCCAGTGACTATTTCACGTGTCTATTGTTTTCTTCTCAGATAGAAAAGTGAGAACAGGGGCAGGGAGTGTCCACTCTTACTCAGACCCTGCATCTCCAAGAAGAAAGCTGTCTCTAGTCTGAGGCACAGTAACACTGCACCAAGAAACAGCTAAGAGAATGCCAAGAGAATTAAACTCTCCTGTTTCACATAATTTTATACATGAAGAAAAATGGAAGAGTAATATTCACCATTAACTTCAAAGAGGATCCCTTTACTTTCCACAGACTCTCAGCATAAAGAATCAGCCACTTACCTCAAGATCACAGTAAGAAGCAAAGGAAGAAAAGAATGGAGAAAATTTTTCCAGGGCCAGGGCTATATCCAGGAAACATACCTGAGAGGATGTGGCCAAGTGGTAGGTACCTAGAATCAGCAGGGTGAGAAATGGAGGCAACGAATAGGAGAGAGCATTCTTCCCCAGCCTTTCCTCATCTTCAGTCTCTAATCATGGCTACAAATACCAGAAACTCTAAAACAGAGTTTCAGAAAACTAGTATGTAAACACAAGGAATTGCCAAAGTCTCCATGGGAGCCCAGATCTAAATATAAGAAGCACCTAGACGTTTGCAGAAGCACCAGCATGTTCACAGTCAGCCAGATACCAAGCTGCTTCTCATATCTGAAAACATATTAAAGGAAAGATAGTATATTTCCCTTCATTTTGTTTCTAGAGAGAATTTGGGTAAAAATCTAACTCTTTTAACTAATTTCACACTGTTCAGAATGAGAAATATTTTGAAGCTATGGTATGGAAAAAATCAGGTCATCTCTCACCCTGTTTCTTCTTTCAAATGTCCTACAATGTCAGACAGGGAAGGACCTGCACAGATTTCCATTAAAGCTGAGAGGAGGGAAGGGTGGTGGCGGGGTGGGGGGTATGGAGGTGGTGGTCATTGTTTGGGATATTCAGGGAGTTATCACCGGAGAATGATGAATGTTTTAATGCTAAGTTAGTTTTCTTATGGTCTTGTTGCTGTTTGCCTCTTTACATGA
>NW_003853995.1:2201-4265 GCF_000181295.1 Otolemur garnettii
GAAAATTCTAAAACAAAACTAAACAGTTTATGCATGGAAATCTTTCATTCCTCTGGAGCAGGGGCAAATGCACAACCACCAGGGGACAGAGTCCTCCTTTTCTGAAAGTCAAGGAAGGTGACAGCTTCACACTGCACTGCAGCCACACAGAGTGCTTCTGATTTCCTCCAGCGCTTTAGGTGGGACCCTGAGAAAGGCCTCATCTCTCACAAATGTGATCAAATGTGAGGAAGGAGATCAGGGCAGGATCCACAGCGGGTTTAATAAAGGAGATCAGCACTTCTCCCTGCTCATCCAGGAGTCCCAGCTCCGTGACTCCACACTGCTCTTCTGGGCAGCAGCCCACAGTACCCCTCAGGCACCTGCACCTGCACCTAAACCTTGCTGGGGGCTTTATAAGGGGCCTGGAACAAGTCTTCTAAGTTTGCTGTGAGCAAAAAGAAATATGAGGCACCTTTTTATAACATAACGTCAAACATTTCCAAGTTTGAAGACCATGTGCACAGGGATGGTGCTTTCAGATACTCCCTCATGTATTTTGTTTCTCAGTGTGAAGCACTTATGCTCTTAAAATTAGCTCAAGACTTGAGGTTGATATCAAAAATAACAGAACACTAAAGGACCATGGAAGAACAGAGTAAAATTCTTGCCTTTGACCTCCTTCGTAGTCTTGAAAACATACAGAAAATACAAAAGCTTTCTGGTTTTTTTTTTTTCTGAAGACAGAGTTTCACTTGGACATCATTGGGAGAGTGTCACAGCATCATAGCTCACAGCAACCTCAAACTCTTGGGCTCAAATAATGCTCTTGCCTCAGCCTCCCAGTAGCTACTGGTACCCACGACAGCGTCTGACTATTTTTAGAGAAAGGATCTCACTCTTGCTCAGGCTGGTCTTGAACACCTCAGCTTAAGCAGTCCACCTGCCTTGGCCTAGCTGATCATCATGTTTCCTGTCATCACCAAAAGGGAGCACCCACGTCCAAGGAAGCACCAACAACCGTGTGGATCCAGATGATTTTAGCCAGCCAGAGGAAGTTTGTTCCTGCCCATTTCAGGACTTGAACAATACAGCTTTGAATAGATTAGCCAACAGGACAGAATTGAGGTTCTCCGGAACCCCAGAAGCATGAGCTTTCTCTCTCCAAGACTAATTTAGCTACTTCTGCTGCCAAATACACATCCTGTCTTACAGAAGTCCATGAACCTTCAATGCAGAATCATCCCACAAGGAGACCAAACACCGACTTCTTGGGAAGAAGATGATAACACTGGACCACTTCCACCCTGCAGGTTTCAGAACTTTTTTATTAATACAAGTTCTGGGTCTGAGTTTTTCTTCCCTGGCACAGGGCCACATGTAGCCACATGAATGAGGGCTCAGAATGCCTCATTGACTATTATGATATCTAAAGGATCTCACATCCTTTTGCATCCACAGACCCACTTCATAGCCAAGGGGGTGTGACTGTGTGCACACATCTGTTGGGTACACTGACCCTAAAATACATAGCATTAGCCACACACAACTACCTGGACAGAACTTAGAGTGACCACGTGAGGGCTCAGCTACAGCACTAGGTGAGGAAGGGCACTCTGACAAATTGAAAGATTATTTTTCAAGATAACGCTGTGTCCCTGTTGTATAAAATACATAGACTCGGACACCAAGGGGTTGAAGTAGGACTATCTCCCATCAACTCCCTCCTCAATGGCCCACTCTTATGCTTCCTGTTCTCACAACTGTAGGTTCTGCTGAACTAGATGCCTTGTTGCCCTTGAGGATAAAAAGGGAGCAAGATGCTTCTACTAAGGAAACAGAAAAGGTTTTACCAAACCTCAAGTTACACAAACTGCCTGGATATTTGGGGATCCTCCTGCCAATAGACCAGATGGCCAAGAAAGGAGTTAGTACACTGGCAGGGAAAATTGACCCTGACTATCATGTTACCACCTAGTGAGAGCTGAGAAATATG
Organism: Otolemur garnettii; assembly: GCF_000181295.1. Classification (NCBI taxonomy): domain Eukaryota; kingdom Metazoa; phylum Chordata; class Mammalia; order Primates; family Galagidae; genus Otolemur; species Otolemur garnettii. The sequence goes on from NW_003853995.1 coordinate 4,177, forward strand.
TCTCAAACTCAGAGGTTTCCCTGACATGATTTTCAGCACTTTTCTGTCATGATTATGGTAAACCAGCAATTGTGGCAACTGTGGCCTGC
>NW_003853996.1:0-4263 GCF_000181295.1 Otolemur garnettii
CATTCACTTGCTAATTGCTCATTAATATTGAAAAGGTGTCTCCTGACTACCAAGTCCTGACCAAATTCTAAGTCTCCAGACCTTCTACTGGGCTCGGCACCCTTAGCACAGTGGTTGTGGCTCGAAAAAGAACCAAGAGACTGTGGGCAAAAAGAGGAAGTGTTTAAAAAAGAGGGAAGGATAGACAGTGCCAACACTAAGAGCTCTAATTAAATAAAATGAGAACTGAAAAGCTGCCACTTTTACGGTTTAAATTTTGATCTTTATGTACAAATTTTAATTGTCTTTCATATATAAATTAAAAAACTATAGCACTGTGTTTAATATGAGTGGGATTTTGTTAGTGTTCTCTATAATTAGATTCTCTATGAAGCATATCTATTTTTATCCTTGAATATAGTTTTCATGTTTCATTATTCTTAAAACCACTCTTTCTTTTAACTTTACCTCTGAATAAGAGTTAAGGTAGGGGCCAGGCGTGGTGGCTCATGCCTGTAATCCCAGCACTGTGGGAGGCCAAGGCAGGTGGATTGCCTGAGCTCACAGGTTCAAGACCAGCCTGAGCCAGAGCAAGACTCCGCCTCTAAAAATAGCCAGGCATTGGGGCAGGCACCTGTGGTCCCAGCTACTTGGGAGACTGAGGCAAGAGAATAACTTGAGCCCAAGAATTAGACGTTGCTGTGAGCTAGGACACTACAGCACTCTATCAAGGACCACAAAGTGAGACTCTGTCTCAAAAAAAGAAAGAGTTAACTTGGCAGGCAAGCATGGCTTCAATCTTATGTCTAAGTGAAATGATATATATAATCGAACTGTAATTTAAGAGGTATGGGAAATCTAGCCCAACTTGGGTATGAAAGCACATGTAGTGAGACTAAGATGGAGTCAGCCAGGCTAGGGTGGACATGACATAGCTGGTCTGGTTGTTTAGGTCCACTGTGACCTTCACCTCCTGTCTCTCATTCTTACTGTTTTATAAATTTACCTCCCACCCTAAAGATGCCCATCTTGAATAGTTTAAGAAGATTGATTTAGGAAATTAACTTTTGAATTGGAAATATTATAATAAGTTGTCACTGAGTTGTGCTGATTATTATTTAAAATAATATTTAATGTGGTGTTTGGGAAGATTGATTTAGGAAATTAACTTTTGAATTGGAAATTTTTTTTTTTTTTTTTTTTTTTTAGACAGAGCCTCAAGCTATCCCCCTGGGTAGAATGCCATGGCTTCACAGCTCACAGCAACCTCCAACTCCTGGGCTCAAGCGAGTCTCCTGCCTCAGCCTCCCAAGTAGCTGGGACTACAGGCACCCACCACATCGCCCGGCTATTTTTTGGTTGCAGCCGTCACTGTTGTTTGGCGGGTCCGGGCTGGATTAGAACCTGCCACCTTAGGTGTATGTGGCTGGCGCCTTAGCCACTTGAGCTACAGGCGCCGAGCCTTGAATTGGAAATATTATAATAAGTTGTCACTGAGTTGTGCTGATTATTATTTAAAATAATATTTAATGTGGTGTTTGCTTTAAACCTTTATGTGTAAAACTGTGATTTTAGAAATGAAAGAACAGGCTTGGTGCCTGTAGCTCAGCAGCTAGGGCACCAGCCATATACATGGAGATGGTGGGTTCGAATCTATCCTGGGCCTGCCAAACAACAATGACAACTACAACGAAAATAAAAAAGGGCCAGGCGTTGTGGCAGGATCCTATAGTCCCAGCTACTTGGGAGGCTGAGACAAGAGAATTGCTTACGCCTAAGAGTTTGAGGTTGCTGTGAGTTGTGACGCCACTGTACTCTACTGAGGGCGACATAGTGAGACTTCATCTCAGGGAAAAAAAAAAAAGAAATGAAAGAACAGAAGAGTCTTGGATAGGCCACTCTCACTGTTCTCCAGAATTGCTGGCCTTCTGACAATGTCTGGTGGACCTAATCCCCATCTCTGCATATTGGCTGAAAGTGACAAGTTGCTGGACCCTCTTCATCCGGTAACATGTATGTAACAAAAGAAAAATGCAAGTAATTCCATATTACAAAACAGAAGCACACATAATAATGCCAACTTTTTAAAAACTGGGAATAAAAATGAGACTTAAACATTTATCTATTTATAGAGAATCCATTTTTAGCCCAATATACTTGACCTATATGTATAAAAAAGGCTTTTTATTAGCAAATATCTTCAAAAGTCCTGACTCATTCATCCCATCATGATGCCATGAACAAAAGTATTGACAAATTTGATTTTGCAAGAATTTTTAAATCATGTACAATGAATAATACCCTAAGTTAAGAAATAACAAAAATAAAGGAGAAAATATTTATTTTGTGTCACATATCACAATGGATTAATATCCATAACAGATAAAGAAGTCCTACAATTTATTAAGAGATATACATCTTAGTAGCAGAAATACACAATGGATTAAACAAGATAATTAAATGAAGAAATACTGTACAAAGTCAAAAAATATACCACAAAGTGTTCAACTCATGATTGATTGAAGAAATAAATGCAAGTGAAAAAAATCGGTAGATGCTCTTTTGTTTTTCCTCTACATACCTGATCTGCAGGGTTAACCAACCACCTTCTCCTCACTCTCTGTGAAACTGATCTGATTCCCAGAGTACCATTAAAGCTGGTAGGTTATACTATGGGGGCCTCTGTACCACTATTTTTACTAATTAAGTTATATTTACCAGCAGTTAACTTAGGTTGGTTACCCAGTGTTTTTATGTCAACTGCACAAATTGTGTAATTTATTTACCTACTCTGTAAATGGATATTAATTTGAGTTCTTTGGAAAAGCCAGAAAAAGACGTCAAAAGCTTAAAAACATTCTGTAATTAGTTGTGGATGAAATTAACATAAGAGCCTAGGGAAAATGTAAAATCTAGAAGGAGTTAAGCTCCAATGAATTAGGCCATTAAGTTCTCATTCTACTTTAAAGAAATGTAAACTAAAATTAGATGATATGTGATGGGCATAATGTATGCATGAACGACAATCATGAACTCTATAAAAATATGTGTACATATTTATGTAAGTTTTAAAAAGATTTTTCTCTGTAACTGATTAAATAAACTAAACAACTAATAGCCTTGATTTCAAAATATATGTATAAGAAAATTTCTAATATAATGAGGTGCTATTTTTTGCTTATCAGATTAAGAAAAATAAAAGAATATTATCTTGTGGTAGTAATAGTACATAAAAGGGCAATGTTGGGAAGAGGGTAAATTTGAATAATTTGGGGGAAGACTTATCAGGGAATTATTTATTAAGATCCAAAATGACTCAATAGTAATAAGCAGCCGATTTACCTACTTCTTGAAACAATTAAAAAATTAAACAAAACAAACATGCAAAAGCCAAAACAGTTCATCCCTGGCAACTGTGCAATGAAGTAAATGTTAAAAAAAATTCTTCAGGCTCAGCACATACACCAGGGCTGGCAGGTTCTAACCAGGCCCGGGCCTGCTGAAAACAATGACAACTACAACCAAAAAATAGCCGGGTGTTGTAGTGAGTGCCTGTAGTCCCAGATACTTGGGAGGCTGAAGCAAGAGAATTGCTTAAGCCCAAGAGTTTGAGGTTGCTGTGAGGTGTGACACCACAGCACTCTACCAAGGACAACATAGTGAGACTGTCTGAAAAATAAATTCTTCAGGGAAGGGGAGATGGTAACAGGTAGCATCTATACAAAGTAAAGCACATTAGAACAACTTAGATTAAATGATATATCTCTTGGACAATATGTACTACCAAAGCTCACCAAAGAAGAAATTGTTAGCCCAAATAGCCCCATATTAATTAAAGAAATGGAATTTGTAGTTGAAAACCTTCTCACAGGCTCGATGCCTGTAGCTCAGTGGTTAGGGAGCCAGCCACATACACTGAAGCTGGTGGATTTGAACCCAGCCCAGATCTGCCAAACAACAACGACAACTACAACCAAAAAACAGCCGCACACATGTAGTCCCAGCTACTTGGGAGGCTGAGGCAAGAGAATCGCTTAAGCCAAAGAGTTTGGGGTTGCTGTGAGCTGTGATGCCACAGCACTCTACCGAGGGTGACATAGTGAGACTCTGTCACCAAAAAACAAAACAAAACAAAAAACCTTCTTACAAAATATTTCAGATCCAGATGGCTTCCACAGTGAAATCTACCAAACATTTAGGAAGAAATAATACCAATTCTAATCAAACTCTTTCAGAAAATTGAAAAGGGAATACTTCCCAATTCATTCAATGAAGCTAGTATTA
>NW_003853997.1:0-1259 GCF_000181295.1 Otolemur garnettii
TATTAATCTATGCATTCCAGAGGTCCAATGAACTCCAAGTAGAATCAACTCAACTACTGTTGGACAGGTTACAGTAAAACTGTTGAAAACCAAAGAGAATGAGAAACTCTTGAAAAAAGCAAGGGAGGAGAGGAGTGACTTTTCATATATAAACAGTGCTCAGTAAGATTAACAGCTTATATTAATATCTCATAAAAAACATGTAGTAAAGAAACAGTTGATGATACAAAGTTCTAAAAGAAAAATAAAGCTCCATTAGACACAAATTTTATTTTTTTTTAGTTTTACGTTTTGTTTTTATTATATCACAGCTGTGTGCATTGATGAATTTATGGGGTTCAGTGTACTGATTTGATATGCAATGCGCAATGTTTACATTGAACTGATTAACACAGCCATCACCTTGCTTACTTATTTGTTGTGGTAGGACAACTATACTCTTTTCTTAATAATTTTGAAATGTACCATTGCACAGAAATTTTATATGTGGCAAAACTATTCTTCAAATGTGAAAGGGAAATGAACACATTCTTAGATTTAAAAATTACAGAGATAAGTAGATGCTATCAGATCCTTCTCTCGAGAAATACTAAAGAAAGACCTTCAGGAGGAAGTGAAAGGACATTAGATAGTAACTTGATTCTATGTGAAGAAATGAAGCCATCAGCAAAGGAATTTAGGGAACTCTTTCTACAGAAGGGCCATCACAGTTGTCATCATAGGAGGCCTGACAACAAAGTTGTCAACTCACCCTAGAAAAATTGCTTTGAAGGGTGGACTAGGTGCTGGCATCACTTTATAGCTTCCCAAGGGAAGTACTTTAAAGGTAACCATAATGACATTCAGCAATGATGTATGTGGCATACCTTTTTCTAGGATGAGTTAACAACCATAATTCTCTGGCCTCTTCTTTTAAGGCACAAAGAAAAGTCCAAATGAATAGAAAAGCATTCTTTTCTGACCACTATAGAATACCACAAACTGAAAACAGAAGGAAAACTAGAAATCTCACAAATACACGAATATGAAACAATACTCTCAGAAACAAAGTGGACCAAAGAAGAAATCGCCAGGTAAATTTGATAATACTTTGACACAAATGTAAGTGAAAAGATCAGAACATATGGAAGGCAGCCAGAGAAGTCCTAAAAAGGAAATTTATGTCTGAAAACACCTACATTAATAAAGAAGAAAGATCACATACCAATAACCTAACTTTACATGTTAAAGCATTATAAAAAGAAGTACAAACTTAACCC
>NW_003853997.1:1828-4259 GCF_000181295.1 Otolemur garnettii
GAGCCAGGAAATAGAAAATTTACAAAGACCTATAATTAGTGAGAAGATTGACTCAGTAATCAAAAACCTTCCAACAGGGTAAAGTCTTGGCCCAGAAGGCTTCACTGGTGAATTCCACCAAACATTTTTTTTTGCAGTTTTTGGCCAGGGCTGGGTTTGAATCCGCCACCTCCAGCATATGAGACCAGCGACCTACCCTTTTGAGCCACAGGCCCTGCCCTCCACCAAACATTTAAGGAGGAATTAACACCATTCATTCTCAATCTCTTCCAAAACCCCTGAAAGAGACCAACCACTTCCTAACTCATTCTTTGAAGCCAACATTATTATGATACCAAAGTGTGACAAATCCACAAGAAAACTACACAGCAATATCCCTTATGAATATCAATGCTAAGAATCCTAGACAAAATGCTAGCAAGTATATATTTAAAAGGATGACATACCATGACTATGTGGGAATGACTCCTGGAAAGCAAGGATGATTCAACACATGAAAGTTATTTGAGGCACCATATTAGCAGAATGATAATAAAAGACCATGTCGCCATGTCAATTGATGCAGAAAGAGCATCTAACAAAATCAAACATGCTTTCATGTTAAAAGCACTCAACAAACTGGGAAGAGTAGGAAACTTCCTCAACGTGGTACAGGTCATATAGAGAAGTACCCATTGTTGACATTATACTCTATGGGTAAGACTGAAAGCTTTCCCCCTAGATCAAGAACAGGACAAAGATGGCTGTTTTTGCCACTTCTAACTCAGCAAACTATTGGAACCTCTAGACAGAGTAACTAGGCAAGGTTAATGAATAAAAGGCATCCAAGGTGGAAAACAAGAAGTGAAGTTATCATCTTTCACAGATGACATGATCTTATATACAGAAAACTGTAGAAATTTAAGAAAAAAAATTGTTAGAGCTCATAAATGAATGTGTTAAAGTTTCAGGATAGAAAATCAACACGTGATCATCAGTTGCATTTCTGTACACCAACAATGAACCAAATCCAAAGATCATTAAGAATATAATCACAATTATGGCTGCACTGAAGAGAATAAAGCACTTAGGAATAAAGTCAACCAAGGAGGGGAAAGATTTGTACTCTAAAAGTGACAAAATGTTGCTAAAGAAATTCAAGAAGACATAAATAAGTGGGAAGAAGATATCTTATGTTCACATTTTGTGGTTACAGGAAAGACTATCTTTCTCTGAAGACTTAAAATGATTGTCTGTTGTAATTATTCCAACATTTCATAGGCTCTCTTTTTCCACCTAGGTTTTAAAATGTCTGGAGTTTATATTTGTGTATGTTGTGAGGCATCAATCTCCCCTCTAGGAAATGTTTATGACCAGCCGCTCCAGCAGAATGTAGTAAACACTGTATCTTTTTTCCAGTTAATGGGGACTCTCTCCTATCAAGTTAGCACATATGTGGGCCAGGTGCATTGGCCCAAGCCTGCAATCCTAACACGCTGGGAAGACAGGCAGGTAGATTGCTTGAGCTCATGATTTCGGGACCAGCCTGAGAAAGAGTGAGACTGTCTCTAAAAAATAACTGAGCACTGTAGCCAGCACTTGTAGTCCCAGCTACTTGGGAGGCTGAAGCAAAAGGATTGCTTGAGCCCAAGAGTTTGAGGTTGCTGTGAACTATGATGCCATGGCACTCCATCGATGGTGATAAAGTGAGAGTCACTCTCTCTCTCTCAAAAAAAAAAAAAAAGGTGTCTCATATGTAATGGAATCTCTAGTCTATTAATTCTATTGGCCTAGTTGTCATACAAGTGAATTGTCCTAATTGTTACAGCTTAATCAATAAAACTTGATATGCACATATCTGGTAAGCCATGTCCTTTCCCTTTATATTCAGTTTCATCTAAATTTTCTTGGATATTCTGAAGGGCCCTGTGTCCCTCAATATGCACTTTAGTGTAAGCTTTTATTGTTCCACAAAAAGCTGTGGTAGATGATTTGATCGGGATCACATTGCAGAGAATGGTTAAGTGGAGAGAACGGTCATCTTTAACACAGAGAATCTTCCATTAGCATGCTTTTATATCTGTTTTATTGAGGGCTAGTTGTCAATAACATTTCATCATTTTCTTAATTGAAATCTTGTGCACCTTTGTTAGTTCATTTGTATGAACCTGATTATTTTTCTTGCAATTATACTTGGTACCCATCCTAAAATTGTTTCTTACTCCAAATGGTTGGTGCTGGTATATGGGAATACAGCTAAGTTTTGCTCAGCTGTCATTAGTGCTAAGTGTTTGTACTTGGGGTATTCAAACGGGGACACAGGAGATCAAACTCTTACTCTTTGCAGATGACAAACCCCAGGGTCTCAACCACAAGGCTCCTTGAAGTGATCAAGGAATACAGTAACCTCTCGGGGATACAAAATTATGGCCACAGATCAGTAGCCTTTACA
>NW_003853998.1:0-4259 GCF_000181295.1 Otolemur garnettii
GTACACCTAAGGTGGCGGGTTCGAATCCCCAGCCCAGACTCGCCAAACAACAATGACGGCTGCTACCAAAAAAAAGCAGGGCGTTGTGACGGGCGCCTGTGGTCCCAGCTACTTGGGAGGCGGAAGCAAGAGACTCGCTTGAGCCCAGGAGTTGGAGGTTGCTGTGAGCTGTAATGCCACGGCACTCTACCCAGGGGGACAGCTTGAGGCCCTTTTTCCAAAAAAAAAAAAAAAAAAAAAAACTCTGTTGTTGTGGACGTTTTTAAACATATACAAAAGTAAAGAGAATAATTTAATGATAACTTACATATTCTTTACCCAACTTCAACAGTTATCAACTCTTGGTCAATCATATTGCATCTATACTCCTCCTTCTCCCTCAACAAATCCCTACCCTGCCTCTCCTAGGCTATTTTGGAGAGAATCAAGACATAATATAATGGTATCTATCAGAGTGAAAATAGACCCCTGTCTTTTACCAGATACAAAAATCAACTCAAAATGGATTTAAGAATTAAATGTAAGATTTGAAACTGTAAGTCTATTAGAAGAAAACATGGGGGAAAATCTTCATGACATTGGTCTAGGCAATGATTTTTTTAATGTAACCTTAAAAGCACTGGCAAAAATAGACAAATGGGATCAAATCAAACTAAAAACCTTCTGCATAACCAAGGAAACAATCAATAGAGTGAAGAGACAACCTACAGGCTTGGCACCTGTGGCTTAAGTGGCTAAGGCACCAGCCACTTACACCTAAGATGGTAGGTTCGAATCCAGCCCGGGCCCGTCAAACAACAATAACGGCTGCAACCAAAAAATAGCTGGGCGTTGTGGCAGGTGCCTGTAGTCCCAGCTACTTGGGAGGCAGAGGCAAGAGACTCGCTTTAGCCCAGGAGTTGGAGGTTGCTGTGAGCTGTGATATCACAGCACTCTACCTAGGGGGACAGCTTGAGGTTCTGTCTCAAAAAAAAAAAAAAAAAACAAAAACAAGAGACAACCTATAGAATGGGAGAAAATACTGTATTTTTGAAACATACATCTGATATAAGGTTAATATCAAAAATATATAAGGATCTCAAACAACTCAACATTAAGAAAATAACCCAATTTTTAAAATGGGCAAAAGACTTGAATGGACATTTCTCAGAAGAAGACATGCACATAGCCAAAAGGTATATGAAAAAATGTTTAACATCACAAATCATAAGAGATATACAGATTAAAAGCACAATGAAATCTTACCTCTTGGCTCGGCACCTATAGTTCAACTGGCTAAGGCGCCAGCCACATACACCTAAGGTGGCGGGTTTGAATCCCCAGCCCGGACCCGCCAAACAACAATGACGGCTGCAACCAAAAAATAGCCGGGTGTTGGTGGGCACCTGTGGTCTCAGCTACTTGGGAGGCTGAGGCAAGAGAATCACTTAAGCCCAGGAGTTGGAGGTTGCTATGAGCTGTGATACCACAGCACTCTACCAAGGGTGACAGCTTGAGGCTCTGTGTCTAAAAAAAAGTGAAATTTCAATCTAAGATTATAAGTATAAATATGTATTTTATATATTTTTCATTAGCCCCACAAGGTTAATCTGTGAAATATTCTAAAGTCCCCAATTCTCTTAAACATGATTAGTACTTAGCAATACCAAATGTATAGATTATTTCTAATATTTTAATTTGATATATATTTCATATGTATACATAATTATAAATCTCTATTTCTAACCCACTAAGGAAATAAATATGTCATCCTAAATAATTTTGAGCTTCTCTTCCCTGCAAATTTTGGCAGAATTGTACATGGACCAGAGAAACACTGAGTGAGGGTTGCGGGCTGGAGCTTCAGGCTTCAGGGCAATTTTTCTAAGGCACATGCTAGGCATTGCTCTAATTGATTGAGATACACGATGTATCAGTGAAGAAAACAGACAAGGGGCTCAGCACCGTAGAGAATGCATTCTCACAGGGAAACAACACACCACACACACGTAACATAAGAAAACAGAGAAGATGGCTCGGCGCCTATAGCTCAACGGGCTAAGGCGCCAGCCACGTACACCTAAGGTGGCGGGTTCGAATCCTCAGCCTGGACCCGCCAAACAACAATGACGGCTGCAACCAAAAAATAGCCGGGCGTTGTGGCGGGCGCCTGTGGTCCCAGCTACTTGGGAGGCGGAGGCGGGAGACTTGCTTGAGCCCAGAAGTTGGAGGTTGCTATGAGCTGTAATGCCATGGCACTCCACCCAGGGGGATAGCTTGAGGCTCTGTCTCAAAAAAAAAAAAAAAAAAAGTCCAACCTCAGATTTCTAATTTCACCAGCAACTATTGGGTCTCCTACAGTAAATATACCATGCTCAGGGCTGAGTAGAAAGTCCTTTCACGGCTCGGCGCCTATAGCTCAGCTGGCTAAGGTGCCAGCCACGTACACCTAAGGTGGCGGGTTCAAATCCCCAGCCCGGACCCGCCAAACAACAATGACGGCTGCAACCAAAAAATAGCCGGGTGCTGTGGCGGGCGCCTGTGGTCCCAGCTACTTGGGAGGCGGAGGCAGGAGACTCGCTTGAGCCCAGGAGTTGGAGGTTGCTGTGAGCTGTGAAGCCATGACACTCTACCCAGGGGGACAGCTTGAGGCTCTGTCTCAAAAAAAAAAAAAAAAAACAAGTGGAAGAACATACCATGCTCTTGGCTGGAAAGAATCAACACTGTTAAAATGTCTATTCTACCCAAAGCAATCTACAGATTCAATGCCATCCCCATTAAAATACCAACATACTAAGGCGCCAGCCATGTACACCTAAGGTGGCGGGTTCGAATCCCCAGCCCGGACCCGCCAAACAACAATGACGGCTGCAACCAAAAAATAGCCAGGTGTTGTGGCGGGCGCCTGTAGTCCCAGCTACTTGGGAGGCGGAGGCAGGAGACTCGCTTGAACCCAGGAGTTGGAGGTTGCTGTGAGCTGTGATGCCACTGCACTCTACTCACGGTGATAGCTTGAGGCTCTGTCTCCGAGTCTCCTGCCTCAGCCTCCCAAGTAGCTGGGACCACAGGCACCCGCCACAACGCCCGGCTATTTTTTGGTTGCAGCCGTCATTGTTGTTTGGCAGGCCCGGGCCAGATTCGAACCCGCCACCTTGGGTTTACGTGGCTGGTGACTTAGCCACTTAAGCCACAGGCGCCAAGCCATAAAACACTATTTAAAAAGTGGGCAAAGGGCATAAACAGAAATTTTTCAGAAGAAGACATACAAATGGCCAAAATAAAAAGAAAGAAAGAAAAAAAATGCGCAACCTCACTAATCATGAGAGAAATGCAAATTAAAATCACAATGAGATACCATCTCATATACTAATCAAATTGGCTATTATTAGAAGATAAAAAAGTAGCAGATGTTGGCAAGGATGCAGAGAAAAGGGAACTCTTACATTCTGTTGGTAGGAATGAAAATTAGTACAACTTCTATGGAAAACAGAAGTAAAAATAGAACTACCATTCAATCCAGCAATCCCACTACTGGGTATCTATCCAAAGGAAAATAAATTGTTATATCAAAAAGATACATGCACACATATGTTTATCACAGCAGTATTCACAATAACAAAGATACAGAATCAACTTAAGTATCTGTGAACCGATGATTGGATAAAACAATTGTGGTATATAGAACTACTCAGCCATATGAAAGAATGAAATTATGTTTTTTGCAGCAACACGGATGGAACTAGATGCCACTATCTTAAGGGAGGTTGCTTAGAAACAATGTCAAACACTGCCTGTTTTCATTAAAAAGTGGGAGCTAATGCTCGGCGCCTGTGGCTTAAGTGGCTAAGGCGCCAGCCACATACACCTAAGGTGGCAGGTTCTAATCCCCAGCCCAGGCCCGCCAAACAACAATGATGGCTGCAACCAAAAAAATGGCTGGGCGTTGTGGCGGGCGCCTGTAGACCCAGCTACTTGGGAGACTGAGGCAGGAGACTCGCTTGAGCCCAGGAGTTGGAGGTAGCTGTGAGCGTGATGCCATGGCACTCTACCCAGGGGGATAGCTTGAGGCTCTGTCTCAAAAAAAAAAAAAAGTGGGAGCTAAATGATGTATGTTGTAAAGCATGGAAAGACTCAAAAGAATGAGAGGGAGGGAGGGTAGGAGGAATGTAAGGATGAAAAATTAGTGGGTACAATGTACATTATTCAGGTGATGGTTGCACTGTAAGCTCAAACTCCACAACTGTACACTATATCCATGTAGTAAAACTACTTGTATTCCC
>NW_003853999.1:0-4257 GCF_000181295.1 Otolemur garnettii
TGTGTCTGTGTCTGCATGTGTAGGTGTCTGTGTCTGCATGTGTAGGTGTCTGTGTCTGCATGTGTACATGTCTGCGTGTCTGTCTGCATGTGTACATGTCTTTGTGTGTTTGTTTATCTGTGTGTCTACATGTCTACATCTATCTGTGTCTGTGTGCCTGTGTGTCGGTGTGTGGGGGCAGCCAGCACCCCTTTCTCCACCTCTGACCACCACCTTCCCCGCCATAGTTCTGGCCTCGGCAGCCTTGCGCACTCTGGGAGGGGCTTTGAGGCTCTGGACCCACCTCTCTCTCTTGCTCGTTCTTGGACAGCTGCATTTGCTTCAGCATCTGGGATCTCTGCTCCATCATCAGAGTCTTTTCATAGGTGAACGCAGAAATGTCATTTTCAACCTAGACAGTTCCACAGCACAGCATAAAAAACCAGGCATCAGACCAAACATCCCTGTTAACCCTGGCCCACATATCCCTCCAGACTTGCTGCTCTGGGTACAGACCCAAAGCACAGGTGCCCTGGGCTCCAGGACAGACAAACCCCATGCAGGAGTCACATGCAGCCTCTAGCCACAGGGGCTGAGGGGCAGGGGTGGGGCACTGGTACGCAGACTAGGGAGGGGGCTGGTACGCCGTGGGAGCAGATATGCAGGGGTGGGGAGGCTGGGACACAAGCTCGGTGGGGGCTGCTGGTGCACAGGCTCGGCCTTGCTTCACCAGGCCAGGCAGCATTTTGTTTCATAACTTGGAAATAATGTTATTGGAATGATTATTAAAACCAGTAACACCAGTTGGGCATAGTGGCTTATGCCTATAATCCCAGCACTCAGGGAGGCCAGGCAGGAGGTTAGCTTGAGGTCATGAACTCAAGACCAGCTAACCAAGTTCTACTAAAAATAGATTAGGCAGGTGTGGTGGCAGACACCTGTAGTCCCATTACTCAGGAGGCTGAGGCATGAGGATTGCTTGAGCCCAGGAGTCTGAGGTTGCTGTGAGCTATGACAACACAGTACTCTAGCCTGGGTGACAAGAGTGACACTGTTTAAAAACAAACAAAAACGAACCAGTAACATGCACAAGGCAACTCCACAGTGGGGACCTCATAAGCAAAAGCTATGACAAGTGACTCCATAGCCTTGGAAGGCAGAAGCCTGTTCAAACAAGGTCCTGAATCCAGAAGTCACACCAGGAGGAACATTACTTGGAAACCCGGTGCTTGCAACAAAGTAGCAGACCCCAAACCCACTATACAAAGCTGGATGGAAGAAGAAGACCCAGTGGGTGACAAGGGCCACATCCTTGCATCTGTGGGCCTCGTGCCTGCAGACTCAGTGCCTTGGGAGGCCCAGGCAGGAGTTGCGCAGGAACCCAGGAGTTTGAGGCTGTGGAGAGCAGTGGCCATGGAGCTCTGGGCCACAGGGTGAGACCCTGTTACCAAAAATAAAAAAATAAAAATCCCTACAGAGTAAGAAGAAAAAAAAATAACGAATAATCAAGTTCATAGGACTGACACAAGGAACCTAAAATGTCATCAGTAACAACATGAAGAAATGCCCCTCTCACTTGCAGTTAAAAAGCCATGAGCATAAGGCAGTTGTCCTGGCTCGGCAGTGGCTCACATCTGTAATCCTAACACTCTGGGAGGCCAAGGTAGGTAGGTGGACTGCCTGAGCTCATGGGTTCCAGACCAGCCTGAGCAAGAACAAGACCCTGTTTCTAAAAATTGCAGGGTGTTATGGTGGGTGCCTGTAGCTCCAGCTACCTGGCAGGCAGAGACAAGGAGAATCACTTGAGCCCCAGAGTTTGACATTGCTACGAGCCAGGATGTCACAGCACTCCACTGAGAGCAACAAAGTGATACTCTGTCCCTCTCCCCCCCCAAAAAGCAATTTTCCCATGCAATGTGGGGCCCTGCACAGGGGCCCAAGGGTGTCCAGGCACACAGCACAGGGAGGCACCGAGCTGCTCCCTGGGAGTGAGCAGCGTGCTGTGGCCACGCCAGGTGCCAAAGAGGGGTACAAGCTGCATTCCTGTAGCTGGGCCTGCGCTCACCATCTCTACCACCTCAACCTCGGCGCTGATCCGCAAGTGGTACAGGAACGTCTGCAGGTCCTTCTTCATCTGGATGCTGTTGTCGTCCTCCTGGGCCACTGTGAAGATGCGCATCCGGCACTTGCGCCACACCTGGGGAGCAGGCACCTGCTCAGCCTCGGAGCTGCTGGGAGCCGCCCCTGCCACCCACCTTGTGCTGGCGCAGGAGGAAGGGCAGCAGCATGAGCGTGCCACCATCGTGCACGATCCACCACACGTCAATGCTCCCACCGCCCCTGCCACCCACCTTGTGCTGGCGCAGGAGGAAGGGCAGCAGCATGAGCATGCCACCATCGTGCACGATCCACCACACGTCAATGCTCCCACCGCCAAAGCGCTCCTGGTTTTGTGGAAACAAGTCCACATTTTTGGCCACCAGCAAGGCCTGCTGTGCCGCAGTGGTGTCACGGACGGTGTCTGTGGGGAGAGGCCACCACAGGTGGGTCGCCAGGGCAGGGGGGTTTTGGGAGCCCCGAGCTGAACATGAGAGCACATGGAGGGCTAAGCTCCCCCAAAATGTGCCCAGACAGCAGCAGCTGCGGGAGGCAGACAGGGCAAGGTAGTGGGGTCCCGGTGGAACCCTTACCCTTGACTCATCAGCCCCTACACACTGGTGCACACAGTCAGCCTGGAGACCATGTTCCCTGGGACCATGCAGAGCCCACGCTGGCCTCACCTACCAATGAAGTTCCTCCAGGAGAAAGGGTTGTCCACCTGCTTCCAGGACGCGGGCCAGGCCATGAGCACCGTGTTGTGCTTCATGCCCCCAAGTCCGGCCGACTGGACCAGGTGGGAGGTGCCATCCCGCAGGTTGGAGGAGACAACCAGCTGGCAGAAGCCCTTGGTCTTTTCTGCACCCATCAGAGACCGGATGTTCTGCAGGACACAGGCCAGGTCAGTGCAGTGGCCCCAAGAGTGGCATAGAGGGTACTCCTAACATCCCTGCCACCCCTGCTGAGGTGCCACAGGCTGGTGTGTGTACACACATGTATGTGGAGAGGCATGGACAGCAGGGTGTACCTGGCATCACAGGCAGGTGACACAGGGCACACGAGGCCGGATGGCTCTTTGGGGTGACCCAAACTGTCACAAACCCACCCTGTTGTTTGTGGACACTTTGCACTGTATGCTACATACCCAGGACTCTATTTAGATTATAGCATTTCATAGGGGCCAGGAGTGAAATACCAGAGAAGCCACAAAGCAGACACCACTACTGCACAGTTTCTGCCTTTCCCTGTCCTCTCGTGGGCATCTACCCAGGGTGGCACAGCCCAGCAGCTTATTTCTAGGAGAGGTAGGACACAAGTGAGGCCAAACCCTGTGTCAGGCTGAGGTGCTATGGATGCTGGCCTCCTGCCCCTGCCTCGCTGACACTCAGGCCCGAAGTTCCCAGACTACCAGGGTGCAGCCTCAGAGCCCACGTGCTCTCAGGCTATGCCACCTTGTGAGACCATTGTGGGTTTCACACCTATGTGGCACCAGTGACACTTTGATGCTCTGACTTCCCCATTTGGAGTGGAGAGTCCCACCTTTGTGTTTGGGATATAGGCAGACAAAGGGATCCTAAATTTTAAAGTCTGTGCACAGGGAATTTTGCTCAGGATGGCCACCGCCAAGGTCTCACCAGTATCCAAACTAGATGATTTAAAAGGTGAGGTTTGGGACCTTTGAGATGATGAGATTTGGATACTGGGATGGGTGGAATGGAATTTACATGTAAAGCAAATGTGAATTGATGGGGACTGGAGTGGGTTGAATAGTTACTCCCAAATGATATTCAAGTCCTAATCCCAGGAAGCTGCGAATATGACCTCATTTGGAAAAAATGTCCTTATGGATATAATTAGGAATTTTGCAAATAACATACTATCATCCTGCATTACTGAGGTGGGCTCTAAAACCAGGGACAAGTGTCCTTATGGCAGAGGTGGGGGAGATCTGAGACAGAGGATAGGAGAAAGCTGTGTGAAGATGAGGCCAACGTGGCCCTCGCCCATGACGCCTGGAGCCACAAGAGCTGGGAAAGGCACTAGAACCCTCCCGGCCTTGCCATGCCTGGAGCTGCCAGTGTGGAATGATGCAGAGTTGAGTCCCTTCTCTGCCTGCTACTGAGAATCCAGCTGCCCCCAGACCAGCCCAGCAGGCAGCACCCCAGCCTGGCTCGCCCAGGG
>NW_003854000.1:0-1213 GCF_000181295.1 Otolemur garnettii
AAATATTATTTGGGTTATCTATTTTATCAAAGTGGCAATAAAACAATATAAAGGCTAATACAGAAGGTTACTTAGTTGTCAACAAAAAATTAGTTGTTTTAATAAAAAGCACTCAGTTTTCTTAAGTGATCAAAGACCTAATAATAAACAACATAAAAAAGAGAAATTATGTGGTTAAAACACAAAATCTTTTTTCCAAGGTCAATGACATAACGGGAAGGAAACCTTTCACATTCTCAAACCAATACTCAAAGAAAACTGTCACCTTAATGGAGAAGACCAGATTATTCTTTGCATAATTATTAATATTAAAGCTAATTTTTGCTAATCTTTTTAAATGAATCGTCTAACCTCAGTCAGTTTTGACTTCATGATATTTCCACACACCTTTTAGAGCCTTTTCTAATTAACACACAATGACTGCCCATGTTTAAGGGGTAAAGCATGATGTTTCAACACATGTATAAAATGTGTAATAATCAAATTAGGGTCATTACCATATCTACCACCTCAGACATTTACCATTTTTCTATAGTGAGAACAACAGAAATCCTTTATTCCATCTATTTTGAAATATACCAAACACTAACATCATTCTATTGTGCTATGGAGCACCAGCACTCACTCCTTCTATCTAACTGCAACTTGGTACCCATTGGGCAATTTCTCCCCATTACCCTTTCCAGCCTCTAGCAACCATTGTGCCTCTCTCTCTTTTTATGAGATCAGCTTTTTTAGCCCGCACGTATGCCTGAGAACAGGCCCTCTTGGTCTCTTTGTGGCTGGCTTATTCAACATACCCTCCAGCCTCATCCACATCATTGGAAATGACAGGGAGTCATTCTTTACACTTTTTTCTTTTTTGAGACAGAGCCTGAGTCCCTTTCCAGCATGCCAATGTGTGATACTCATTTTCTGAGTCCCAACAATCTTAATTTGAAAAGTTAATTGATAAGATTCAACGTTTTTATACCAGAGGTGCGAACTGGGTAGAGGTTTGCAACAATGAATGGAAACAGATATTCTTTTCTTAACTATAAAATTTTGGGGGGCAAAGTTAAATGTATTTGAGTACACCTCTTTTTTTTAAAACTTAACAAAAGGTGTGTTAGTAAATGTAATAGAATCAGAGTTAGGAGAGATCTCTGAGCTAATATAGCTCAAAAATGCCCAAAGAGGCTAGGCGTGGTGGTTCACACCTGTAATCCTAGCA
>NW_003854000.1:2435-4256 GCF_000181295.1 Otolemur garnettii
TCATTTCATAACCTAACTATTCTATTATTCGTATCATCAGTAACTTAATTTTTCACACATGAGAAGTTCTCCTTTAAATATTCTGAATATCTAAACCAAAGTATTTTGGTGGCAAGAATATATTATATATTTAGTATTCACAATATTCACTTAAAGAAAATGATGAGAGCAAATTTATCCATTAAAAAGATGGCCAGTGCAGTTAGTTGGATTTGGGGAAATGTGATCTGAAGTCGCACAGCAATTTTTCAAAACCAAAAACCGTATATTCCCTTCCTATTCTCCCGTGTTCCCTAACTTGTGTATTCTTTCCAAAAATCGGGGCTTTTATAAAATGCCGCAGGACTCAGGACAAATTGTAAAAATCGGGACTGTCCCACCAAAAGTGGGACATCTGGTCACCTTACTCTGAGGGGAGAGGGGCTACTTGTTTGTTCCAGACAGTTTGGCTCCTTCTGAGCTAATTGTCCTTGCCTAGATGCAAGGAAGGGAGCCAGTCTCCTTCTGATACCTTGCCCAGGAGGGGAGCAGGGAGCTTACATTAGCCTTTTCATTTCCAAATGAAGTTCCATTTACCTCTTCATTCCCAAAAGGAGTTACATTAACCTTTTCATTCCCAAATGGAGTTACTTTAACCTTTACAGCAGCCACAAACCATATATTCCCTTCCCATTCTCCTGCTGTTCCCTAGCTTGTCATGCATTCTTTCCAAACATCGGGACTTTTTTAAAACGCCATGCGACAAGGGTCAAATTGTTAAAAGCGGGACATCCGGTCACCTTACTGTAAACTTTCTCTCTCATTTCCACATTCGTATGATTTGTGAGTACCTCCCTGAATTCACCAATAAATCTTTAAATACATTAATCCGACGATGTTCCATCTGAGAAGTGAAAGCATTATTCTCTGTTTCATGTAAATAAAAGGCTGTCTACTTTCTACTTCTCTAGACATCCAGATTAAGCAGCCATGGGCAGATAGGAGTAAGAGGCTACCTCAGGATCCAGCTCACCCAGTTAGGAAGCTACAAGAGAAAGGAAAGAGAGAAATATTCAAGAATGTGCTAACCAGCTGTGTCTGCTGATAGCCCAGAGCTGACACAGATGCCCTCAGGATGTGTCCTCTGTCTAGAGTCACTGACACCCTGACACAAGAAGGCATTCTGCAATTGGAGGACCCTCTCAGTAGCATCACCACCTACCACCTGCCTTTCCTAAGTTAGCCTCTTCCACCTCTGTGAAGCCAGTCTTCAAGTTAATTCTCTATTTCTGAGTTTAAAAAAAAAAAAAAACCATTCTCAATACAGGATTTCCACCTTCTTTATACCAGTGTTTTTCAACCTTTTTTAATCTCATGGTACACTTGAAATTATCAACTTCCAGCATACTTCAATTATGTTGATCAAAAAAAGGGTAAAAAAAAAAAAGAACATACATATTATGCTTTGAACTTCTTTTGAAAATAATTTAATCAGAACAGGCATGGTAATTCATGCCTGTAATCCTAGCACTCTGGGAGGCTAAGGCAGGTGGATCACCTGAACTCAGGAGTTTAAGACCAATCTGAGCAACAGTGACAACTGTCTCTAAAGGAATAGCTGGGTGTTGAAGCAGGCACCTGCAGTCACAGCTACCCAGGAGGCTGAGACAAGAAGGTCACTTGAACCCAAGAATTTGAGGTTGCTGTGAGCTATGATGCCACAGCACTCTACTAAGGGTGACACAGTGAGATTGTCTCAAAAAAAAATTAATTAATGATCTTTAAAAAAATTTTGGCACACCAGTTTGATGGAAGCACCTGGGTTGAAAATCATTGCTTTAT
>NW_003854001.1:0-1925 GCF_000181295.1 Otolemur garnettii
TTTAAATTGCACACAAACTTTGTGTCCACCCTGAATAGTATACACATGCATATATTATACATTTTACTGGTTCTGTTTCTCTGAAGAACCCTATTAAAGATGTGAACAATGACCCAAATGTTAAAACTGTACCAAAGGCGACACTTCAAGGGCCCTTCTCCTAACCTTCTCCTTCCATCCTTTCCTCCCTCAGTCTACCTACCTCTAGAGGTAAATAACATCATGGTGCCTGGTTTATGTACATTCCTCACAACGAGCAAATCCACATGCATTTTTTTGTTTGTCTGCTCTTTTTTTTCTACCACAAAGGTAGCATACTCTAGATATTGTTTTGCACTTTGCTGTTTTCATTGGACAATACGTCCTGGTAACCACTTTACATCAGTTCATAGAGGTCTTCATGTGTTTTATCCCATAGTGTGGCTGCACCACATTTTATTTTATTTTATTTTGCAGTTTTTGGCCGGGGCTGGGTTTGAACCCACCACCTCCGGCATATGGGGCTGGTGCCCTACTCCTTTGAGCCACACGTGCTGCCCTGCACCATATTTTATTTGACCACCTCTTATATATAGCACGCAAGTGGTTTCCAGTATTTCTCAATAATGCTGCAGTGATTAAATCTGTGCACGTGTATTTTTCTATTGTTGGAGGTATGTCTTCTTGTAAATTCTCAGAAAGAGAATAGAGTTACCATGTTGAAAGTTAAACAGGACTTGTTTTGTTAAATATTGCCAAATTACCCTGCGTAAGGGTTGAACTGGCTTGTATTCCCACAGCAATATAGTCAAGATCAACCTGCCAACCAAATGTGTTACACTCTTAATTTTTCTTAGCCAAAGAGGTGAGAAATGATATCTTTGTAGCTTTAATTTGAATTTCTTCACCGTTCGATGTGAGTGTAGTCGAACACCTCTCGTATGTTTAAGGACCATTTAAAATGTATGTGGGGGTGAATTTGATTGTTTGCGCCTTTTGCCCATTTTTCTATTGTGTTTTTAATCCTTTCTTCCTCAGCTTTTTGGAGTTCTTTACTGGTTAGAGGCATAGCTCTTTATTGATTATAAGTGTTGTAAATATTTTTTTCATTTGTTATCTGTCTTTTGACTTGTGTCTCAATGGTGTTTTTCTTTTTTTCTTGCCTGCCATAATTTTTAAAAAAAATTCTATGCAAATTTATCAATCTCTAATCACTTGATTTGGGCTCCTGTTAGAAAAACATTCGCTATGTAAAAATTAAAGAGAATTTTGTATGTTTTCTTTCTTTATTTTTTTTTTAAATATTTAGTTCCTTGATTTAAGCGGAGTTTATTCTCGTATGTGTTGTGAGGCATGGATGTAATTTTATTTTTTCCAAATGGTAAATCAGTATCCTGACACCGTTTATGAAAAGGTCCATTTTATTTCAGTCATTTGAATAGGCACTTTTTTGGGGAAGTTCCAAATGAACTTGGGTCTATTCTGGACTTTCTATGCCATCCCAGGGGTCTATTTATTTGGGTTCTGTACCCAAAAGGTGTGAATTTACCCATCTTCCCTTGCCACCTTCCCCAGCCTGATTGTCATTGATATTTACATCCACATGTGTGAATGCTGAGCACTTTTAAACAATTCTGTCTTTCTCTCTCTCCTCAAGAAAACCTGTCTTCATAAAACCTGGTTATCAATTGCCTAGTAATGAATTATTTGGAGATTTTTTTCCTGCCACATTTCAACAACAACTTGTGAAAATGAGTAAATGAAAATTAAGAACTATACATTTTAACACAGTGTTATTTCAAATCTTCATATTTCTTATGATAAAAAAATTTAAGGTCCTAATTATCAGTGAGGTTAAATTCATGTCCACTATCTGGAAATATAAGGTATGTATCTTTTTTTTGAGACTGAGTCTCACTTTGTCACCCTCAGTAGAGTGCTGTGGC
>NW_003854001.1:3974-4256 GCF_000181295.1 Otolemur garnettii
TCTTTTTAATCCCTGATATTCTGAAATTTGCAAATGAAGTGCTTTAATGTGGGTCTTCTTCACCCATTAAGTAGGACACTTAGACGGCCCCAATAGCCTGGCAATTATATTTTGCAATTCTGGGAATTTTTCCTGAATTATTTTCTTTGTTCTTTCTAGAACTTCTGTCGTTTGGACACGGAATATCTTGGATTGGTCCTGTCTTCCTATCCTTTCTTCCTGTTTTCCAGCTCTTTGTCATTGGTTCTGTTTTCTGGATGATTTCCTCAATTCACCTTATGA
>NW_003854002.1:0-4255 GCF_000181295.1 Otolemur garnettii
AGGCTACAATCTATCTCCCACTAACAACTGTTTTCAAAGGGTTAGAATGTAATTACCATCAATAAAGACATGTTGGTTACAACAATAGTAAACTGACAAAAAATAAAATTAATTTTGAGCACAGAGTTGAGTGTGTTCTAACTGAATGTATATAACAATTGTCTTAAGTGAAAAGTAGAATGATCAACAATATTTTCCAACTAACACAGTTTAAAATGGCCTATAATAGGCTGGGGGCCCATAGCAGAGTGGTTATGGTGCCAGCCATATACACCGAGGCTGGTGGATTAGAACCTGGCCTGGGCCAGCTAAACAGTGACAACTGCAACAAAAAATAGCCGGGTGATGTGGTGGGTGCCTGTAGTCCCAGCTACATGGGACGCTCAGGCAAGAGAATCACTTAAGCCCAAGAGTTGGAGGTTGCTATGAGCTGTGCTGCCAGGGCACTCTACCCAGGGTGACACGGTGAGACTGTCTCTAAGTAAATAAATAAATAAATAAATAAAATGGCGTATGAGTAAATGTTAAATATGTCATGGATATTAGTTTTCATTAATAAATTTACTGTTGCTTAAAAATCAACTTAATCCATTATTTTTTGGAATGAAAGAAACAAAAAATCCAGCTGACAAAATAAAGCAAAAAGTAGAAATACAGTCCTTCAATAACAAATATACTATGCTAAAAATCACAATACTGTTTTTAGTCATAGTCATCAGGATGAGCCATTATTATTACTAATTATCTATGTAAAACATACAAAGATCAAATGTCTACTCCAACAAAAATAAGCTAGTGAGAATTAATTTTACTTGTTCTTGGTATCAAATACCAACTAATTTCTACCGTGTGACTTTCACAAATCAAAGCGTTCTAAGTTTCCAGAAAGCAGATAAAAAGGAAAAGACAACCTCAGGTCAGGTAGAAATCAACAACCGGTTGCATTCAAGTTGGGATCTATAATGGCAAGGAAAAGAGACAATTTCTATGTTCAACAGTAAAGAACCCAAGGAGAGAGGAAGAGAAAGAAAAATATACACACTTCCATAAACAAAATAATAAGGCCAGGTTGGATGAAAGGCAACCTAAAATTTCTGACAATCCAGAATCAGCACACCGAACGTCTGTCTCAAAAATAAGCAAAACAGCTTCTCACAGGAAACTCTGAAGTGGGCAAGGAGGAAACATTCCTTTGCACCCACAGGAACCAACCCCCTGACCACTGCCATGCTATTACTGAACTGGTCGTGATTTGCTGGCATTTGGCCCGGATAACAGGCAAAGGAGAGGAAAGAGGGGTAGTCTAGGATTCTAGAGGCCTGGGGAGGCACATCGTAGGCTCAGGGAAGAAGGTGGAGAGGGGCTAGCACTCCTCACCATGATTATCTTTCTGCCCGATATTGTGCGTGCGGATGAGAGAAGACAGTCTCCTCACATCCCCCTTGAAGACGCACTCGTGCACCGGATAGTGTGCGGGGCAAGTGCCTCCATCCGCGACGACAGCACTGGGGATGGTGCCGGCTAGAAGAGCTGGGGACTGGGAGGTGGTAGTCACGGAGGAATTGTACAGCGGCAGGGCCGGGGCGCCGGGGGGATTGGAGGAGGCCGGAACTGCCCTCAGCTGCAGCCGGTGGTGATGGTTACTGAAGATCTTATGACAGGCTTTGCCGCCCTTGCCGCCGCCGCCCGTGCCAGTCCTGCCTCCGGTAAAGGTGCCGCCGAGGGCAGCCGCCGCTTCCTCATCCCCGGGCTCCAGCAGGTCTCCCTCTTCTTTGCTGGGCTTGTGGTCCCTCCGCAGTGAGCGGATCTTCTCCCCGGTCATCGCCGCCGCAAGGGGCGAGGGGGGGATCCGGGAGGCTCACCGCCAGCGACGGAGCTCGAGTTGCGGCGGCACAAGGCGATTAGAGCGGTGGCCGGGAGCCTCTAGCACAGCATGAACTCCCAGAGAACCTCCGAGCCCGGGACAAACGCATCTCCCGGAGGTAGAAGAGCTGGCTCTCGCCTAGGTACGAAGGGACACGCGCTCGCTGGGGGAGCTACCGCCTAGCTGCCCACGACGCTACAATCCCGGTCTCGCCGTCACAGCCACGGCCTCACACCGAAAAACAGGGCACGGCCATCTTCCCCTTGCTCCTCTCGCGAGAGCTCCCCGGGGGACTGGAGAGGGAGGAAACACCGCGATAAGTGAGCGGCCCGCGGCTGCCCGCGCACCTTCCTGTGCCAGGGTCTCCCGGCGCCGCCACCTGCCGGGCAGCCCGTTTCCGGCCGAGGCTGGAGTCCCGGGAGCTAGTGGACCGGAGCCAGCGCTCTCACTGGCCGCGCTCCAGTGCGGTCTGCAACCACAGCCTGCCTGGGAGGCGTTCCGGGCCAGTTGTAAACAACCACGTAAGCCCTCCAACCTCTCAGCCTCCCGCAGAGTAGTGCAGAATGACGCCACTGCATGCAGGATGTGATGTCACTGAGATGCACAGGACACTCATTCAATAAACATTTACTAAGCATCTACTTCGTGCCAGATGCACTAAGCTAGTAGATTTATAAAGCGCCTCTCCAGAGGAATGACAGCCGAACAACTGAGTACAACATCCAACTGAGCCGAGGCGGGGAACTGGGTTGCACAAAAAAAGGGAGGGGCAAATTTAAAGCTCGGGTGTCAGAAAAATCATCATATAAGAGTTTAGGGGCTAGCCGTGGAAAAGAATAGGTTGGTCAGCAAACGGAGAGAGGAGATCACCCAAATATTTGTTAAATGAATGTCGAGGAGACGTCAGAGTTAAAATACAGGGTACGGGGTGGACGTTCATAAAAGGCAAATAATTGAATATAACTGGAATATAATTGGACTAGTTCATGGCCAAACTCAAACTACTGTCAAATTCTAAAGAAATGTAAATATTCCAACTATAAAACTGTCAAGGTAACTGAAAGTGCAGGGCACCGGGTAGGGGTTCGAAAAACGTCCTAAAGATCTTCACCCATAACATTTCTCTCGCCAGAACCCCGTTTATTCTGACAGGTGGCTTCTCTCAAATCTTTTTCTTAAACTTTACTCCCACCCCTATCTAACCCCCCACACACAAAAAAACCCAAACAACCAGTTCTATGGGTGTTTTTTCATCTTCCAGTCACTAAGGATTTCACCTCCAACCTTCTCAATCTATTCAAATCAATCTCTTTCTCCCTTTTCTCTGTTTTTTTTTTTAATGAGAAGGGAGTCCCATTTATATGAAAACGTTACCCAATCAGACGAACCTCAGAGGATCCTTTGAGAAAGCAGCAAAGCCTAAACACATATATACAGTAAACAATATTTTGTTCTTCTGCAACAGCAGTATGTATTAAGTCTAAGCCAGGCAGTACAGTACTCTTGGGACTTTATACGCTGTTAGCTCCTTGTGATAAGCATTACTATCTTCTTTTGACAGATGGAGAAATCTGCCCAGTACCTCCATACTTTAACATGGCCCAATCAAGTCTGACTCCATGTCTAGAGAAATAGGAAAGGCCAAATCATGCAGGCCTTTGTATGTCAACTTTAAGTTTGATCTCTCAAAAAAAAAAAAACAAAACTGGATAGCTTTTTAGGGATTTTAAGCAAGGGAATAGGATGATGAAATTTGCCTTTTTAGAAAATGCATGCACTCATGCTTTAGAAAAATATGTATTAAAAACGGACTATTGTAATAGAGAACTACATCAAGCATAAAGAAAGGTGCAGTAATTCAGGTAAGGTGATGAAAGCATGAAACAAATTGGTAAGAGTGAAGCTGGGGTGTTGTTTAAAATGAGTTCAACGTTGCCATATTGAGTTGAAGATCTTGTTGCTTATCCAAAAAGAGTCAGATGGTTTATATTTTGGTTATTTGGTAGTGAACCTTAGGAAACAGAGAATTGGGTGTAGGGTAGATTCAGGTAACGTCCCAGAAGTGGCTTATTCCCCAAATAAGAGTGTGTACAGTTAGAAATAAAGAATGTCCAGTATAGAACAAATCTTTGAAAATAATATTTAAAAGGTTCATATAGAAAGACAGGCCAGCATGCTATTATTATCAGAAACTTATGTCAAATATTGTACCATTATACTTGTGAAGTATCTTATCACTAGATCCAGAATTTAAAAGTACTTTATTGGTGGCTTAAACCCATGGATGAGTGTGAAAATGGAGAATGTTCCTCCCTTAAAATCAAATGCTATATACATCAAAACTAATATTTAGCCCTATTTTTAAGGGATTACAGTATGAAAGAGAAAAAA
>NW_003854003.1:0-4255 GCF_000181295.1 Otolemur garnettii
AGGCTACAATCTATCTCCCACTAACAACTGTTTTCAAAGGGTTAGAATGTAATTACCATCAATAAAGACATGTTGGTTACAACAATAGTAAACTGACAAAAAATAAAATTAATTTTGAGCACAGAGTTGAGTGTGTTCTAACTGAATGTATATAACAATTGTCTTAAGTGAAAAGTAGAATGATCAACAATATTTTCCAACTAACACAGTTTAAAATGGCCTATAATAGGCTGGGGGCCCATAGCAGAGTGGTTATGGTGCCAGCCATATACACCGAGGCTGGTGGATTAGAACCTGGCCTGGGCCAGCTAAACAGTGACAACTGCAACAAAAAATAGCCGGGTGATGTGGTGGGTGCCTGTAGTCCCAGCTACATGGGACGCTCAGGCAAGAGAATCACTTAAGCCCAAGAGTTGGAGGTTGCTATGAGCTGTGCTGCCAGGGCACTCTACCCAGGGTGACACGGTGAGACTGTCTCTAAGTAAATAAATAAATAAATAAATAAAATGGCGTATGAGTAAATGTTAAATATGTCATGGATATTAGTTTTCATTAATAAATTTACTGTTGCTTAAAAATCAACTTAATCCATTATTTTTTGGAATGAAAGAAACAAAAAATCCAGCTGACAAAATAAAGCAAAAAGTAGAAATACAGTCCTTCAATAACAAATATACTATGCTAAAAATCACAATACTGTTTTTAGTCATAGTCATCAGGATGAGCCATTATTATTACTAATTATCTATGTAAAACATACAAAGATCAAATGTCTACTCCAACAAAAATAAGCTAGTGAGAATTAATTTTACTTGTTCTTGGTATCAAATACCAACTAATTTCTACCGTGTGACTTTCACAAATCAAAGCGTTCTAAGTTTCCAGAAAGCAGATAAAAAGGAAAAGACAACCTCAGGTCAGGTAGAAATCAACAACCGGTTGCATTCAAGTTGGGATCTATAATGGCAAGGAAAAGAGACAATTTCTATGTTCAACAGTAAAGAACCCAAGGAGAGAGGAAGAGAAAGAAAAATATACACACTTCCATAAACAAAATAATAAGGCCAGGTTGGATGAAAGGCAACCTAAAATTTCTGACAATCCAGAATCAGCACACCGAACGTCTGTCTCAAAAATAAGCAAAACAGCTTCTCACAGGAAACTCTGAAGTGGGCAAGGAGGAAACATTCCTTTGCACCCACAGGAACCAACCCCCTGACCACTGCCATGCTATTACTGAACTGGTCGTGATTTGCTGGCATTTGGCCCGGATAACAGGCAAAGGAGAGGAAAGAGGGGTAGTCTAGGATTCTAGAGGCCTGGGGAGGCACATCGTAGGCTCAGGGAAGAAGGTGGAGAGGGGCTAGCACTCCTCACCATGATTATCTTTCTGCCCGATATTGTGCGTGCGGATGAGAGAAGACAGTCTCCTCACATCCCCCTTGAAGACGCACTCGTGCACCGGATAGTGTGCGGGGCAAGTGCCTCCATCCGCGACGACAGCACTGGGGATGGTGCCGGCTAGAAGAGCTGGGGACTGGGAGGTGGTAGTCACGGAGGAATTGTACAGCGGCAGGGCCGGGGCGCCGGGGGGATTGGAGGAGGCCGGAACTGCCCTCAGCTGCAGCCGGTGGTGATGGTTACTGAAGATCTTATGACAGGCTTTGCCGCCCTTGCCGCCGCCGCCCGTGCCAGTCCTGCCTCCGGTAAAGGTGCCGCCGAGGGCAGCCGCCGCTTCCTCATCCCCGGGCTCCAGCAGGTCTCCCTCTTCTTTGCTGGGCTTGTGGTCCCTCCGCAGTGAGCGGATCTTCTCCCCGGTCATCGCCGCCGCAAGGGGCGAGGGGGGGATCCGGGAGGCTCACCGCCAGCGACGGAGCTCGAGTTGCGGCGGCACAAGGCGATTAGAGCGGTGGCCGGGAGCCTCTAGCACAGCATGAACTCCCAGAGAACCTCCGAGCCCGGGACAAACGCATCTCCCGGAGGTAGAAGAGCTGGCTCTCGCCTAGGTACGAAGGGACACGCGCTCGCTGGGGGAGCTACCGCCTAGCTGCCCACGACGCTACAATCCCGGTCTCGCCGTCACAGCCACGGCCTCACACCGAAAAACAGGGCACGGCCATCTTCCCCTTGCTCCTCTCGCGAGAGCTCCCCGGGGGACTGGAGAGGGAGGAAACACCGCGATAAGTGAGCGGCCCGCGGCTGCCCGCGCACCTTCCTGTGCCAGGGTCTCCCGGCGCCGCCACCTGCCGGGCAGCCCGTTTCCGGCCGAGGCTGGAGTCCCGGGAGCTAGTGGACCGGAGCCAGCGCTCTCACTGGCCGCGCTCCAGTGCGGTCTGCAACCACAGCCTGCCTGGGAGGCGTTCCGGGCCAGTTGTAAACAACCACGTAAGCCCTCCAACCTCTCAGCCTCCCGCAGAGTAGTGCAGAATGACGCCACTGCATGCAGGATGTGATGTCACTGAGATGCACAGGACACTCATTCAATAAACATTTACTAAGCATCTACTTCGTGCCAGATGCACTAAGCTAGTAGATTTATAAAGCGCCTCTCCAGAGGAATGACAGCCGAACAACTGAGTACAACATCCAACTGAGCCGAGGCGGGGAACTGGGTTGCACAAAAAAAGGGAGGGGCAAATTTAAAGCTCGGGTGTCAGAAAAATCATCATATAAGAGTTTAGGGGCTAGCCGTGGAAAAGAATAGGTTGGTCAGCAAACGGAGAGAGGAGATCACCCAAATATTTGTTAAATGAATGTCGAGGAGACGTCAGAGTTAAAATACAGGGTACGGGGTGGACGTTCATAAAAGGCAAATAATTGAATATAACTGGAATATAATTGGACTAGTTCATGGCCAAACTCAAACTACTGTCAAATTCTAAAGAAATGTAAATATTCCAACTATAAAACTGTCAAGGTAACTGAAAGTGCAGGGCACCGGGTAGGGGTTCGAAAAACGTCCTAAAGATCTTCACCCATAACATTTCTCTCGCCAGAACCCCGTTTATTCTGACAGGTGGCTTCTCTCAAATCTTTTTCTTAAACTTTACTCCCACCCCTATCTAACCCCCCACACACAAAAAAACCCAAACAACCAGTTCTATGGGTGTTTTTTCATCTTCCAGTCACTAAGGATTTCACCTCCAACCTTCTCAATCTATTCAAATCAATCTCTTTCTCCCTTTTCTCTGTTTTTTTTTTTAATGAGAAGGGAGTCCCATTTATATGAAAACGTTACCCAATCAGACGAACCTCAGAGGATCCTTTGAGAAAGCAGCAAAGCCTAAACACATATATACAGTAAACAATATTTTGTTCTTCTGCAACAGCAGTATGTATTAAGTCTAAGCCAGGCAGTACAGTACTCTTGGGACTTTATACGCTGTTAGCTCCTTGTGATAAGCATTACTATCTTCTTTTGACAGATGGAGAAATCTGCCCAGTACCTCCATACTTTAACATGGCCCAATCAAGTCTGACTCCATGTCTAGAGAAATAGGAAAGGCCAAATCATGCAGGCCTTTGTATGTCAACTTTAAGTTTGATCTCTCAAAAAAAAAAAAACAAAACTGGATAGCTTTTTAGGGATTTTAAGCAAGGGAATAGGATGATGAAATTTGCCTTTTTAGAAAATGCATGCACTCATGCTTTAGAAAAATATGTATTAAAAACGGACTATTGTAATAGAGAACTACATCAAGCATAAAGAAAGGTGCAGTAATTCAGGTAAGGTGATGAAAGCATGAAACAAATTGGTAAGAGTGAAGCTGGGGTGTTGTTTAAAATGAGTTCAACGTTGCCATATTGAGTTGAAGATCTTGTTGCTTATCCAAAAAGAGTCAGATGGTTTATATTTTGGTTATTTGGTAGTGAACCTTAGGAAACAGAGAATTGGGTGTAGGGTAGATTCAGGTAACGTCCCAGAAGTGGCTTATTCCCCAAATAAGAGTGTGTACAGTTAGAAATAAAGAATGTCCAGTATAGAACAAATCTTTGAAAATAATATTTAAAAGGTTCATATAGAAAGACAGGCCAGCATGCTATTATTATCAGAAACTTATGTCAAATATTGTACCATTATACTTGTGAAGTATCTTATCACTAGATCCAGAATTTAAAAGTACTTTATTGGTGGCTTAAACCCATGGATGAGTGTGAAAATGGAGAATGTTCCTCCCTTAAAATCAAATGCTATATACATCAAAACTAATATTTAGCCCTATTTTTAAGGGATTACAGTATGAAAGAGAAAAAA
>NW_003854004.1:0-4250 GCF_000181295.1 Otolemur garnettii
TCTGCCAGTCAGTTGTGAATTCTACCTCAGCATGTCTTCCATCAGTGAGGACATCAATCCGTAGTGTTGTAATTTCAAAATTTTCTTCATGAAGCTATAATAGATTTTTTAAGACATTAGTTTTCGGTATCAATGAATTAAAAACAGTAAGTTTGTCTTTCTTAAGGCACAGTGCTATAAGCCTTGACAGCTAAATTTTTTTAAAGTCAACTACTACACATAAACATCGAACAGAATGACACCCATAATATTCAAAAATAGATCTACAGAATATTTTCTAAAAAAATACCCATGATTAAAAATATAAATTGACATGTAAACAAATACGGCTAAGTGATGTGGTAGATATAAAGGGAGGAACCCTTAAAACTGTATTCTTATTCTGCAATTTCAAATCAAGCTATTCTCTGAAATATTTTTTAACTGCTCTAATTTGCAAAGACCTAATTATCAATTTATGGCATGTATACCACTGAGCAAAAGATTGATAAAGAAGTACAATTAACAGATCCTCAACTCCTTTACTGATAATCACTAACAATGTTTAAGTATTACAATGTCTACAGCAACCATGGTTCATACTTAAGTCATAGCACCAAAAAAGAAAATAATAATAAAGTGTTACATCTATCTTGGGAAGAGAGATTACCTCCAGCTGGGAAAGTTGAGTAGCTTCCTGATACAATGACACCTGAACTGAGCCTTGAAAAATAAGTAGGCTCTTACATGGAGATATAGTGAGAACATGTCAAATCAAGTTTAAAAAGATATCAAAGGCAGTAGAGAGAAGAATATAAGCAAGAGAGAGAGTATTCCTGACAGCTTATTAGCATTTAGGGGTAGAAAGCAAAAGATTCTCCATGCCAAGGAGGAATTTGGAATCTCTTCCTGAGGAAGTAAAAGCCACTAATGAGCAATAGAAGTCTCACCCTGAGTTTCTATTCTCACTATGGAATTCCAGAACTCGAGGATTTTGAGACACAAGGTATCTGTGAAGGCAAAGGATCAGAAAAGGGTTTAAAAGTAAAAACATTATGGGAGACAATTACATCCCCTTCCCTCCAGAATGCCTCTCTTAATCAGAAGAAAAACCAGTAGTTAACTCTATAGAAAGGTTAAACTAAAAATGATCAGAGCTTAAGGCAACAGATGATTATGGAAATAAAGCATCACAAGGAAATCAAGATTAATCAACATGACTGCCATCTCTTTCTCTACTTGGTGATAAAATGCTAACAATCAGATTTAAGGAAAGGCAAAAGTGAATGAAAAATCTCAGAAGAAATAAACACGTTGTCAATACAACTACAATTGATATCCTAAGGGAAAGAGAAGATACTGCACCTGAAAGAAGAACAGGGAGCTTTCAAAATAAATATACTATGAAAGCTTCTTAAAAATATAAAAGACCACAAAATTGCAAATATAATAGGTTGGAAAACGAAGTTAAGGCATTCTCATGGAAAGTAAAATAAAAGACTAGAGAACAGACAAAAGATAAAACTAGAAGATGAGTGTCAGTGGCCCAGCAACCAAGTGATAGTTTCCAAAGAAGACATTTAACAAAGGGGGGGAAACTTAGAGATCCCACGAAGAACCCTGTACTAAAAATGAAAAAAAAATTCAAAGTAAATCATCCCTCAAATTAAAAGAACAATCCATAAGAACTCAAGATAGATTAGACTTAAATGTAAGACCCGAAACTGTAAAAATTCTAGATGAAAACATAGAAAAAACTCTCCTAGCCAATGGCCTAAGCACAGACTCTATGACCAATACCCTGTGGCAAATATAGCAACAACGAAAATAATAAATAGCGCTTAATTAAAATTTAAAAGTTCCTGTACAATTAGGGAATTAACAGATACACAGACAACCACAGAATGGGAGAAATTATTCACACGCTATGAGGTCGGACAATTTTAAGCTCACAAACTCATCCTAAAAAAGTGCTCCATACCTCACTGCTTAATATCACTGTGGTGGTCGCCTTCAAAGCACACCCCTAGGGAAGCCATGCACTGACACCAGTACCTAGTCTACCCATCAAAGCAATTTTGGAACTCTTTTTTTCTGGAATGGCCATCAGAGCTGTCATCTTATGAGGTCTGTTAATTAAGTTTGTGAACTCATCCTAGAAAAAGTGCTTTGAAGGATGAACTAGGAGCTAGCATCAGTGCATAGCTTCCCAAAGGGAGTACTTCAAAGTGATACTCAGCAATGAAGTATGTACATTTTCTAGGATGAGTAGGAGAACTTAACTGTCTGACATGATACACAGCCAACAAAGAACTAATACCCAGAATTTACGAAAAACTCTAATCAGCAAGGGAAAAAAACCTCTATGAAAAATGGGCACAAAACATGACCAAAATATTTTCAAAAGATAGACAAATGGCCAACAAACATGAAAATGCTCAACATCACTAATCATCAAGGAAATGCAAATTAAAACCACTATTGGCTATCACCTCATCCCTGTCAGAATGCCCACTATTAAAAAATTTTAAAAATTAAGAAAAAAAAAAAAACCAGATGTTGGCATGGATGTAGTGAAAAAGAAACACTTATACAATGTTGATGGGAATGTAAACTAGTACAACCTCTATGAAAAAGAATATGGAGATTCCTTAAAGAACTAAAAACAGACCTACCATTTAATCCAGCAATCCCACTTACTAGGTATCTACCCTTAGGGTACCCAAAAGTACTAGAATGTTTATCACAGTGCAATTCACAACTGCAAAGATATGGAATAACCTATGTGCCCATCAATTCATGAGTGGAGAAAGTAATGTGTTACATATGTACACCACAAAAAGAAATGAAATAAGATCTTTTGCAGAAACGTGGATGGAACTTGAGAACATTATCCTAAGTGAAGTATCTCCCAGGAATGGAAAACACACACCACATGTTCTCACTAATAAGCTGGGAACTAAACGATGGGTAAAAATGGGCAGGAGATGTAAAGGACATTGGAAACTAAAAAGAGAGATGCTGGGGAAAAGATAAGGGATGAAAACTTACCTGTCAAGTACGATGGACACTATTCTGGAGACGGGCTCACCAAAAGCCCTGAACAGCATTTCCCATATAACAAAAATCCCTTAATATCTTGAAATTTTAAAAATTAAATAAAAATAAGAGATAAAAAGGTAAGAAAGGATTCCAAAAGGATAGAGTAACAATCAGGTTTCAAACAAAGAGGAAATCTAAATTGGATCTGACGTCTTAGTAGCAATACCAGAAGCTAGAAAACAAAGGCTTGTAAATTTGAATGAAAATTATTCACCACTTAGAAACCTATAACCAACGAAACTATCAAACCAGTGTGGGAGGCAAACTAAAAATATCTTCAGACATGTACAAGGCTTCCTTAGGTTTTGAAGTACATATATTAGGTTTGGAGGCCATAAACCAAGAATGGGATCCAGGAAACAGGAATTCTAACAAAGAGAGGCCAAGGAAATTCCTAAAAGTCCATTTTGGTTCAGGAAGACAACACCAAGTAAAGTGTCTCCAATTTAAATTTAAAAAAGAGAGAGAGAGAAAAAAACTCAAGATTGATGTGTTTAAGCATTTTGAGAGGAACTAGGCAGTCCCAGCACAGAATACAGGAAACAATTAGTAGTACACAGAAAGCTATGTGAAAGGAAAATGGTATTAACTGCCAGAAAAACAAAAAACATTCAACACAAGAAATATAATCATAGCATACTCCACAATCTGGCTGTAAATAATACAGTCATAAATTTAAATCTTGAATATTGATTTAACCAAAAGTTATGATACATATAAATATACTAGAAAGAGAGCAGGAGGAGGACTGTATGTGCTTGTTGGTGAGAAGTGTATGAGATGAAAGCTAAAACATCCTCCCTGGTAGAAAGTCAATACATGGCATCTTAAAACTAGGAAATAAAAACAAAGAAAGCCTACAGCATACAAAGATCTTTTTAGAAATGGGAAGGTAACCGATATCCTAAGAACTGGTTAAATGTGGCTGTGACAGTGGACGATGCAGGGTTTAAGAGAGGTAGAAACGACTCTCTTACTGGGCTTTCCATTATTTAACTAGAAAAAAATTATTAAATGTTTCAAAATTACAAAAAAAGGCAATGCAGTTAACAAAGTGGCAAGCTCTTCACTCACCCTGGCAGTGATTGTTCCGTGCTTTTCTCCTTTGTTGTTTATCATCCGAATCCCAGCCGCCTGAAACATCTCCTTCATCTGAGCCGGGGTAGCGG
>NW_003854005.1:0-4250 GCF_000181295.1 Otolemur garnettii
TCTGCCAGTCAGTTGTGAATTCTACCTCAGCATGTCTTCCATCAGTGAGGACATCAATCCGTAGTGTTGTAATTTCAAAATTTTCTTCATGAAGCTATAATAGATTTTTTAAGACATTAGTTTTCGGTATCAATGAATTAAAAACAGTAAGTTTGTCTTTCTTAAGGCACAGTGCTATAAGCCTTGACAGCTAAATTTTTTTAAAGTCAACTACTACACATAAACATCGAACAGAATGACACCCATAATATTCAAAAATAGATCTACAGAATATTTTCTAAAAAAATACCCATGATTAAAAATATAAATTGACATGTAAACAAATACGGCTAAGTGATGTGGTAGATATAAAGGGAGGAACCCTTAAAACTGTATTCTTATTCTGCAATTTCAAATCAAGCTATTCTCTGAAATATTTTTTAACTGCTCTAATTTGCAAAGACCTAATTATCAATTTATGGCATGTATACCACTGAGCAAAAGATTGATAAAGAAGTACAATTAACAGATCCTCAACTCCTTTACTGATAATCACTAACAATGTTTAAGTATTACAATGTCTACAGCAACCATGGTTCATACTTAAGTCATAGCACCAAAAAAGAAAATAATAATAAAGTGTTACATCTATCTTGGGAAGAGAGATTACCTCCAGCTGGGAAAGTTGAGTAGCTTCCTGATACAATGACACCTGAACTGAGCCTTGAAAAATAAGTAGGCTCTTACATGGAGATATAGTGAGAACATGTCAAATCAAGTTTAAAAAGATATCAAAGGCAGTAGAGAGAAGAATATAAGCAAGAGAGAGAGTATTCCTGACAGCTTATTAGCATTTAGGGGTAGAAAGCAAAAGATTCTCCATGCCAAGGAGGAATTTGGAATCTCTTCCTGAGGAAGTAAAAGCCACTAATGAGCAATAGAAGTCTCACCCTGAGTTTCTATTCTCACTATGGAATTCCAGAACTCGAGGATTTTGAGACACAAGGTATCTGTGAAGGCAAAGGATCAGAAAAGGGTTTAAAAGTAAAAACATTATGGGAGACAATTACATCCCCTTCCCTCCAGAATGCCTCTCTTAATCAGAAGAAAAACCAGTAGTTAACTCTATAGAAAGGTTAAACTAAAAATGATCAGAGCTTAAGGCAACAGATGATTATGGAAATAAAGCATCACAAGGAAATCAAGATTAATCAACATGACTGCCATCTCTTTCTCTACTTGGTGATAAAATGCTAACAATCAGATTTAAGGAAAGGCAAAAGTGAATGAAAAATCTCAGAAGAAATAAACACGTTGTCAATACAACTACAATTGATATCCTAAGGGAAAGAGAAGATACTGCACCTGAAAGAAGAACAGGGAGCTTTCAAAATAAATATACTATGAAAGCTTCTTAAAAATATAAAAGACCACAAAATTGCAAATATAATAGGTTGGAAAACGAAGTTAAGGCATTCTCATGGAAAGTAAAATAAAAGACTAGAGAACAGACAAAAGATAAAACTAGAAGATGAGTGTCAGTGGCCCAGCAACCAAGTGATAGTTTCCAAAGAAGACATTTAACAAAGGGGGGGAAACTTAGAGATCCCACGAAGAACCCTGTACTAAAAATGAAAAAAAAATTCAAAGTAAATCATCCCTCAAATTAAAAGAACAATCCATAAGAACTCAAGATAGATTAGACTTAAATGTAAGACCCGAAACTGTAAAAATTCTAGATGAAAACATAGAAAAAACTCTCCTAGCCAATGGCCTAAGCACAGACTCTATGACCAATACCCTGTGGCAAATATAGCAACAACGAAAATAATAAATAGCGCTTAATTAAAATTTAAAAGTTCCTGTACAATTAGGGAATTAACAGATACACAGACAACCACAGAATGGGAGAAATTATTCACACGCTATGAGGTCGGACAATTTTAAGCTCACAAACTCATCCTAAAAAAGTGCTCCATACCTCACTGCTTAATATCACTGTGGTGGTCGCCTTCAAAGCACACCCCTAGGGAAGCCATGCACTGACACCAGTACCTAGTCTACCCATCAAAGCAATTTTGGAACTCTTTTTTTCTGGAATGGCCATCAGAGCTGTCATCTTATGAGGTCTGTTAATTAAGTTTGTGAACTCATCCTAGAAAAAGTGCTTTGAAGGATGAACTAGGAGCTAGCATCAGTGCATAGCTTCCCAAAGGGAGTACTTCAAAGTGATACTCAGCAATGAAGTATGTACATTTTCTAGGATGAGTAGGAGAACTTAACTGTCTGACATGATACACAGCCAACAAAGAACTAATACCCAGAATTTACGAAAAACTCTAATCAGCAAGGGAAAAAAACCTCTATGAAAAATGGGCACAAAACATGACCAAAATATTTTCAAAAGATAGACAAATGGCCAACAAACATGAAAATGCTCAACATCACTAATCATCAAGGAAATGCAAATTAAAACCACTATTGGCTATCACCTCATCCCTGTCAGAATGCCCACTATTAAAAAATTTTAAAAATTAAGAAAAAAAAAAAAACCAGATGTTGGCATGGATGTAGTGAAAAAGAAACACTTATACAATGTTGATGGGAATGTAAACTAGTACAACCTCTATGAAAAAGAATATGGAGATTCCTTAAAGAACTAAAAACAGACCTACCATTTAATCCAGCAATCCCACTTACTAGGTATCTACCCTTAGGGTACCCAAAAGTACTAGAATGTTTATCACAGTGCAATTCACAACTGCAAAGATATGGAATAACCTATGTGCCCATCAATTCATGAGTGGAGAAAGTAATGTGTTACATATGTACACCACAAAAAGAAATGAAATAAGATCTTTTGCAGAAACGTGGATGGAACTTGAGAACATTATCCTAAGTGAAGTATCTCCCAGGAATGGAAAACACACACCACATGTTCTCACTAATAAGCTGGGAACTAAACGATGGGTAAAAATGGGCAGGAGATGTAAAGGACATTGGAAACTAAAAAGAGAGATGCTGGGGAAAAGATAAGGGATGAAAACTTACCTGTCAAGTACGATGGACACTATTCTGGAGACGGGCTCACCAAAAGCCCTGAACAGCATTTCCCATATAACAAAAATCCCTTAATATCTTGAAATTTTAAAAATTAAATAAAAATAAGAGATAAAAAGGTAAGAAAGGATTCCAAAAGGATAGAGTAACAATCAGGTTTCAAACAAAGAGGAAATCTAAATTGGATCTGACGTCTTAGTAGCAATACCAGAAGCTAGAAAACAAAGGCTTGTAAATTTGAATGAAAATTATTCACCACTTAGAAACCTATAACCAACGAAACTATCAAACCAGTGTGGGAGGCAAACTAAAAATATCTTCAGACATGTACAAGGCTTCCTTAGGTTTTGAAGTACATATATTAGGTTTGGAGGCCATAAACCAAGAATGGGATCCAGGAAACAGGAATTCTAACAAAGAGAGGCCAAGGAAATTCCTAAAAGTCCATTTTGGTTCAGGAAGACAACACCAAGTAAAGTGTCTCCAATTTAAATTTAAAAAAGAGAGAGAGAGAAAAAAACTCAAGATTGATGTGTTTAAGCATTTTGAGAGGAACTAGGCAGTCCCAGCACAGAATACAGGAAACAATTAGTAGTACACAGAAAGCTATGTGAAAGGAAAATGGTATTAACTGCCAGAAAAACAAAAAACATTCAACACAAGAAATATAATCATAGCATACTCCACAATCTGGCTGTAAATAATACAGTCATAAATTTAAATCTTGAATATTGATTTAACCAAAAGTTATGATACATATAAATATACTAGAAAGAGAGCAGGAGGAGGACTGTATGTGCTTGTTGGTGAGAAGTGTATGAGATGAAAGCTAAAACATCCTCCCTGGTAGAAAGTCAATACATGGCATCTTAAAACTAGGAAATAAAAACAAAGAAAGCCTACAGCATACAAAGATCTTTTTAGAAATGGGAAGGTAACCGATATCCTAAGAACTGGTTAAATGTGGCTGTGACAGTGGACGATGCAGGGTTTAAGAGAGGTAGAAACGACTCTCTTACTGGGCTTTCCATTATTTAACTAGAAAAAAATTATTAAATGTTTCAAAATTACAAAAAAAGGCAATGCAGTTAACAAAGTGGCAAGCTCTTCACTCACCCTGGCAGTGATTGTTCCGTGCTTTTCTCCTTTGTTGTTTATCATCCGAATCCCAGCCGCCTGAAACATCTCCTTCATCTGAGCCGGGGTAGCGG
>NW_003854006.1:0-4250 GCF_000181295.1 Otolemur garnettii
CCGCTACCCCGGCTCAGATGAAGGAGATGTTTCAGGCGGCTGGGATTCGGATGATAAACAACAAAGGAGAAAAGCACGGAACAATCACTGCCAGGGTGAGTGAAGAGCTTGCCACTTTGTTAACTGCATTGCCTTTTTTTGTAATTTTGAAACATTTAATAATTTTTTTCTAGTTAAATAATGGAAAGCCCAGTAAGAGAGTCGTTTCTACCTCTCTTAAACCCTGCATCGTCCACTGTCACAGCCACATTTAACCAGTTCTTAGGATATCGGTTACCTTCCCATTTCTAAAAAGATCTTTGTATGCTGTAGGCTTTCTTTGTTTTTATTTCCTAGTTTTAAGATGCCATGTATTGACTTTCTACCAGGGAGGATGTTTTAGCTTTCATCTCATACACTTCTCACCAACAAGCACATACAGTCCTCCTCCTGCTCTCTTTCTAGTATATTTATATGTATCATAACTTTTGGTTAAATCAATATTCAAGATTTAAATTTATGACTGTATTATTTACAGCCAGATTGTGGAGTATGCTATGATTATATTTCTTGTGTTGAATGTTTTTTGTTTTTCTGGCAGTTAATACCATTTTCCTTTCACATAGCTTTCTGTGTACTACTAATTGTTTCCTGTATTCTGTGCTGGGACTGCCTAGTTCCTCTCAAAATGCTTAAACACATCAATCTTGAGTTTTTTTCTCTCTCTCTCTTTTTTAAATTTAAATTGGAGACACTTTACTTGGTGTTGTCTTCCTGAACCAAAATGGACTTTTAGGAATTTCCTTGGCCTCTCTTTGTTAGAATTCCTGTTTCCTGGATCCCATTCTTGGTTTATGGCCTCCAAACCTAATATATGTACTTCAAAACCTAAGGAAGCCTTGTACATGTCTGAAGATATTTTTAGTTTGCCTCCCACACTGGTTTGATAGTTTCGTTGGTTATAGGTTTCTAAGTGGTGAATAATTTTCATTCAAATTTACAAGCCTTTGTTTTCTAGCTTCTGGTATTGCTACTAAGACGTCAGATCCAATTTAGATTTCCTCTTTGTTTGAAACCTGATTGTTACTCTATCCTTTTGGAATCCTTTCTTACCTTTTTATCTCTTATTTTTATTTAATTTTTAAAATTTCAAGATATTAAGGGATTTTTGTTATATGGGAAATGCTGTTCAGGGCTTTTGGTGAGCCCGTCTCCAGAATAGTGTCCATCGTACTTGACAGGTAAGTTTTCATCCCTTATCTTTTCCCCAGCATCTCTCTTTTTAGTTTCCAATGTCCTTTACATCTCCTGCCCATTTTTACCCATCGTTTAGTTCCCAGCTTATTAGTGAGAACATGTGGTGTGTGTTTTCCATTCCTGGGAGATACTTCACTTAGGATAATGTTCTCAAGTTCCATCCACGTTTCTGCAAAAGATCTTATTTCATTTCTTTTTGTGGTGTACATATGTAACACATTACTTTCTCCACTCATGAATTGATGGGCACATAGGTTATTCCATATCTTTGCAGTTGTGAATTGCACTGTGATAAACATTCTAGTACTTTTGGGTACCCTAAGGGTAGATACCTAGTAAGTGGGATTGCTGGATTAAATGGTAGGTCTGTTTTTAGTTCTTTAAGGAATCTCCATATTCTTTTTCATAGAGGTTGTACTAGTTTACATTCCCATCAACATTGTATAAGTGTTTCTTTTTCACTACATCCATGCCAACATCTGGTTTTTTTTTTTTTCTTAATTTTTAAAATTTTTTAATAGTGGGCATTCTGACAGGGATGAGGTGATAGCCAATAGTGGTTTTAATTTGCATTTCCTTGATGATTAGTGATGTTGAGCATTTTCATGTTTGTTGGCCATTTGTCTATCTTTTGAAAATATTTTGGTCATGTTTTGTGCCCATTTTTCATAGAGGTTTTTTTCCCTTGCTGATTAGAGTTTTTCGTAAATTCTGGGTATTAGTTCTTTGTTGGCTGTGTATCATGTCAGACAGTTAAGTTCTCCTACTCATCCTAGAAAATGTACATACTTCATTGCTGAGTATCACTTTGAAGTACTCCCTTTGGGAAGCTATGCACTGATGCTAGCTCCTAGTTCATCCTTCAAAGCACTTTTTCTAGGATGAGTTCACAAACTTAATTAACAGACCTCATAAGATGACAGCTCTGATGGCCATTCCAGAAAAAAAGAGTTCCAAAATTGCTTTGATGGGTAGACTAGGTACTGGTGTCAGTGCATGGCTTCCCTAGGGGTGTGCTTTGAAGGCGACCACCACAGTGATATTAAGCAGTGAGGTATGGAGCACTTTTTTAGGATGAGTTTGTGAGCTTAAAATTGTCCGACCTCATAGCGTGTGAATAATTTCTCCCATTCTGTGGTTGTCTGTGTATCTGTTAATTCCCTAATTGTACAGGAACTTTTAAATTTTAATTAAGCGCTATTTATTATTTTCGTTGTTGCTATATTTGCCACAGGGTATTGGTCATAGAGTCTGTGCTTAGGCCATTGGCTAGGAGAGTTTTTTCTATGTTTTCATCTAGAATTTTTACAGTTTCGGGTCTTACATTTAAGTCTAATCTATCTTGAGTTCTTATGGATTGTTCTTTTAATTTGAGGGATGATTTACTTTGAATTTTTTTTTCATTTTTAGTACAGGGTTCTTCGTGGGATCTCTAAGTTTCCCCCCCTTTGTTAAATGTCTTCTTTGGAAACTATCACTTGGTTGCTGGGCCACTGACACTCATCTTCTAGTTTTATCTTTTGTCTGTTCTCTAGTCTTTTATTTTACTTTCCATGAGAATGCCTTAACTTCGTTTTCCAACCTATTATATTTGCAATTTTGTGGTCTTTTATATTTTTAAGAAGCTTTCATAGTATATTTATTTTGAAAGCTCCCTGTTCTTCTTTCAGGTGCAGTATCTTCTCTTTCCCTTAGGATATCAATTGTAGTTGTATTGACAACGTGTTTATTTCTTCTGAGATTTTTCATTCACTTTTGCCTTTCCTTAAATCTGATTGTTAGCATTTTATCACCAAGTAGAGAAAGAGATGGCAGTCATGTTGATTAATCTTGATTTCCTTGTGATGCTTTATTTCCATAATCATCTGTTGCCTTAAGCTCTGATCATTTTTAGTTTAACCTTTCTATAGAGTTAACTACTGGTTTTTCTTCTGATTAAGAGAGGCATTCTGGAGGGAAGGGGATGTAATTGTCTCCCATAATGTTTTTACTTTTAAACCCTTTTCTGATCCTTTGCCTTCACAGATACCTTGTGTCTCAAAATCCTCGAGTTCTGGAATTCCATAGTGAGAATAGAAACTCAGGGTGAGACTTCTATTGCTCATTAGTGGCTTTTACTTCCTCAGGAAGAGATTCCAAATTCCTCCTTGGCATGGAGAATCTTTTGCTTTCTACCCCTAAATGCTAATAAGCTGTCAGGAATACTCTCTCTCTTGCTTATATTCTTCTCTCTACTGCCTTTGATATCTTTTTAAACTTGATTTGACATGTTCTCACTATATCTCCATGTAAGAGCCTACTTATTTTTCAAGGCTCAGTTCAGGTGTCATTGTATCAGGAAGCTACTCAACTTTCCCAGCTGGAGGTAATCTCTCTTCCCAAGATAGATGTAACACTTTATTATTATTTTCTTTTTTGGTGCTATGACTTAAGTATGAACCATGGTTGCTGTAGACATTGTAATACTTAAACATTGTTAGTGATTATCAGTAAAGGAGTTGAGGATCTGTTAATTGTACTTCTTTATCAATCTTTTGCTCAGTGGTATACATGCCATAAATTGATAATTAGGTCTTTGCAAATTAGAGCAGTTAAAAAATATTTCAGAGAATAGCTTGATTTGAAATTGCAGAATAAGAATACAGTTTTAAGGGTTCCTCCCTTTATATCTACCACATCACTTAGCCGTATTTGTTTACATGTCAATTTATATTTTTAATCATGGGTATTTTTTTAGAAAATATTCTGTAGATCTATTTTTGAATATTATGGGTGTCATTCTGTTCGATGTTTATGTGTAGTAGTTGACTTTAAAAAAATTTAGCTGTCAAGGCTTATAGCACTGTGCCTTAAGAAAGACAAACTTACTGTTTTTAATTCATTGATACCGAAAACTAATGTCTTAAAAAATCTATTATAGCTTCATGAAGAAAATTTTGAAATTACAACACTACGGATTGATGTCCTCACTGATGGAAGACATGCTGAGGTAGAATTCACAACTGACTGGCAGA
>NW_003854007.1:0-4250 GCF_000181295.1 Otolemur garnettii
CCGCTACCCCGGCTCAGATGAAGGAGATGTTTCAGGCGGCTGGGATTCGGATGATAAACAACAAAGGAGAAAAGCACGGAACAATCACTGCCAGGGTGAGTGAAGAGCTTGCCACTTTGTTAACTGCATTGCCTTTTTTTGTAATTTTGAAACATTTAATAATTTTTTTCTAGTTAAATAATGGAAAGCCCAGTAAGAGAGTCGTTTCTACCTCTCTTAAACCCTGCATCGTCCACTGTCACAGCCACATTTAACCAGTTCTTAGGATATCGGTTACCTTCCCATTTCTAAAAAGATCTTTGTATGCTGTAGGCTTTCTTTGTTTTTATTTCCTAGTTTTAAGATGCCATGTATTGACTTTCTACCAGGGAGGATGTTTTAGCTTTCATCTCATACACTTCT
Organism: Otolemur garnettii; assembly: GCF_000181295.1. Taxonomy (NCBI): domain Eukaryota; kingdom Metazoa; phylum Chordata; class Mammalia; order Primates; family Galagidae; genus Otolemur; species Otolemur garnettii. The sequence goes on from NW_003854007.1 coordinate 403, forward strand.
CACCAACAAGCACATACAGTCCTCCTCCTGCTCTCTTTCTAGTATATTTATATGTATCATAACTTTTGGTTAAATCAATATTCAAGATTTAAATTTATGACTGTATTATTTACAGCCAGATTGTGGAGTATGCTATGATTATATTTCTTGTGTTGAATGTTTTTTGTTTTTCTGGCAGTTAATACCATTTTCCTTTCACATAGCTTTCTGTGTACTACTAATTGTTTCCTGTATTCTGTGCTGGGACTGCCTAGTTCCTCTCAAAATGCTTAAACACATCAATCTTGAGTTTTTTTCTCTCTCTCTCTTTTTTAAATTTAAATTGGAGACACTTTACTTGGTGTTGTCTTCCTGAACCAAAATGGACTTTTAGGAATTTCCTTGGCCTCTCTTTGTTAGAATTCCTGTTTCCTGGATCCCATTCTTGGTTTATGGCCTCCAAACCTAATATATGTACTTCAAAACCTAAGGAAGCCTTGTACATGTCTGAAGATATTTTTAGTTTGCCTCCCACACTGGTTTGATAGTTTCGTTGGTTATAGGTTTCTAAGTGGTGAATAATTTTCATTCAAATTTACAAGCCTTTGTTTTCTAGCTTCTGGTATTGCTACTAAGACGTCAGATCCAATTTAGATTTCCTCTTTGTTTGAAACCTGATTGTTACTCTATCCTTTTGGAATCCTTTCTTACCTTTTTATCTCTTATTTTTATTTAATTTTTAAAATTTCAAGATATTAAGGGATTTTTGTTATATGGGAAATGCTGTTCAGGGCTTTTGGTGAGCCCGTCTCCAGAATAGTGTCCATCGTACTTGACAGGTAAGTTTTCATCCCTTATCTTTTCCCCAGCATCTCTCTTTTTAGTTTCCAATGTCCTTTACATCTCCTGCCCATTTTTACCCATCGTTTAGTTCCCAGCTTATTAGTGAGAACATGTGGTGTGTGTTTTCCATTCCTGGGAGATACTTCACTTAGGATAATGTTCTCAAGTTCCATCCACGTTTCTGCAAAAGATCTTATTTCATTTCTTTTTGTGGTGTACATATGTAACACATTACTTTCTCCACTCATGAATTGATGGGCACATAGGTTATTCCATATCTTTGCAGTTGTGAATTGCACTGTGATAAACATTCTAGTACTTTTGGGTACCCTAAGGGTAGATACCTAGTAAGTGGGATTGCTGGATTAAATGGTAGGTCTGTTTTTAGTTCTTTAAGGAATCTCCATATTCTTTTTCATAGAGGTTGTACTAGTTTACATTCCCATCAACATTGTATAAGTGTTTCTTTTTCACTACATCCATGCCAACATCTGGTTTTTTTTTTTTTCTTAATTTTTAAAATTTTTTAATAGTGGGCATTCTGACAGGGATGAGGTGATAGCCAATAGTGGTTTTAATTTGCATTTCCTTGATGATTAGTGATGTTGAGCATTTTCATGTTTGTTGGCCATTTGTCTATCTTTTGAAAATATTTTGGTCATGTTTTGTGCCCATTTTTCATAGAGGTTTTTTTCCCTTGCTGATTAGAGTTTTTCGTAAATTCTGGGTATTAGTTCTTTGTTGGCTGTGTATCATGTCAGACAGTTAAGTTCTCCTACTCATCCTAGAAAATGTACATACTTCATTGCTGAGTATCACTTTGAAGTACTCCCTTTGGGAAGCTATGCACTGATGCTAGCTCCTAGTTCATCCTTCAAAGCACTTTTTCTAGGATGAGTTCACAAACTTAATTAACAGACCTCATAAGATGACAGCTCTGATGGCCATTCCAGAAAAAAAGAGTTCCAAAATTGCTTTGATGGGTAGACTAGGTACTGGTGTCAGTGCATGGCTTCCCTAGGGGTGTGCTTTGAAGGCGACCACCACAGTGATATTAAGCAGTGAGGTATGGAGCACTTTTTTAGGATGAGTTTGTGAGCTTAAAATTGTCCGACCTCATAGCGTGTGAATAATTTCTCCCATTCTGTGGTTGTCTGTGTATCTGTTAATTCCCTAATTGTACAGGAACTTTTAAATTTTAATTAAGCGCTATTTATTATTTTCGTTGTTGCTATATTTGCCACAGGGTATTGGTCATAGAGTCTGTGCTTAGGCCATTGGCTAGGAGAGTTTTTTCTATGTTTTCATCTAGAATTTTTACAGTTTCGGGTCTTACATTTAAGTCTAATCTATCTTGAGTTCTTATGGATTGTTCTTTTAATTTGAGGGATGATTTACTTTGAATTTTTTTTTCATTTTTAGTACAGGGTTCTTCGTGGGATCTCTAAGTTTCCCCCCCTTTGTTAAATGTCTTCTTTGGAAACTATCACTTGGTTGCTGGGCCACTGACACTCATCTTCTAGTTTTATCTTTTGTCTGTTCTCTAGTCTTTTATTTTACTTTCCATGAGAATGCCTTAACTTCGTTTTCCAACCTATTATATTTGCAATTTTGTGGTCTTTTATATTTTTAAGAAGCTTTCATAGTATATTTATTTTGAAAGCTCCCTGTTCTTCTTTCAGGTGCAGTATCTTCTCTTTCCCTTAGGATATCAATTGTAGTTGTATTGACAACGTGTTTATTTCTTCTGAGATTTTTCATTCACTTTTGCCTTTCCTTAAATCTGATTGTTAGCATTTTATCACCAAGTAGAGAAAGAGATGGCAGTCATGTTGATTAATCTTGATTTCCTTGTGATGCTTTATTTCCATAATCATCTGTTGCCTTAAGCTCTGATCATTTTTAGTTTAACCTTTCTATAGAGTTAACTACTGGTTTTTCTTCTGATTAAGAGAGGCATTCTGGAGGGAAGGGGATGTAATTGTCTCCCATAATGTTTTTACTTTTAAACCCTTTTCTGATCCTTTGCCTTCACAGATACCTTGTGTCTCAAAATCCTCGAGTTCTGGAATTCCATAGTGAGAATAGAAACTCAGGGTGAGACTTCTATTGCTCATTAGTGGCTTTTACTTCCTCAGGAAGAGATTCCAAATTCCTCCTTGGCATGGAGAATCTTTTGCTTTCTACCCCTAAATGCTAATAAGCTGTCAGGAATACTCTCTCTCTTGCTTATATTCTTCTCTCTACTGCCTTTGATATCTTTTTAAACTTGATTTGACATGTTCTCACTATATCTCCATGTAAGAGCCTACTTATTTTTCAAGGCTCAGTTCAGGTGTCATTGTATCAGGAAGCTACTCAACTTTCCCAGCTGGAGGTAATCTCTCTTCCCAAGATAGATGTAACACTTTATTATTATTTTCTTTTTTGGTGCTATGACTTAAGTATGAACCATGGTTGCTGTAGACATTGTAATACTTAAACATTGTTAGTGATTATCAGTAAAGGAGTTGAGGATCTGTTAATTGTACTTCTTTATCAATCTTTTGCTCAGTGGTATACATGCCATAAATTGATAATTAGGTCTTTGCAAATTAGAGCAGTTAAAAAATATTTCAGAGAATAGCTTGATTTGAAATTGCAGAATAAGAATACAGTTTTAAGGGTTCCTCCCTTTATATCTACCACATCACTTAGCCGTATTTGTTTACATGTCAATTTATATTTTTAATCATGGGTATTTTTTTAGAAAATATTCTGTAGATCTATTTTTGAATATTATGGGTGTCATTCTGTTCGATGTTTATGTGTAGTAGTTGACTTTAAAAAAATTTAGCTGTCAAGGCTTATAGCACTGTGCCTTAAGAAAGACAAACTTACTGTTTTTAATTCATTGATACCGAAAACTAATGTCTTAAAAAATCTATTATAGCTTCATGAAGAAAATTTTGAAATTACAACACTACGGATTGATGTCCTCACTGATGGAAGACATGCTGAGGTAGAATTCACAACTGACTGGCAGA
>NW_003854008.1:0-4250 GCF_000181295.1 Otolemur garnettii
CAAAGGCAGCCTCCCACCAGCCCTCCCTGTCCCCTTCCTACTCTACTCCAACTTCACTGGGGGGGACCTCCCACCTGACCTCACACCTTCTATGGCATAGTGGAAGATGCTGGGCTGGATGTCCAGGGTCAGGGCCCCTCGGGCATTCCGTAGCACCTTCTTCTTCAGGGTCTGGGTGAAATCCCTTGCTACTGTATCCACCATGGGGAGGTACTTCTCCACAGCTTTTGGTGACAGCACTCCTGGGTTCAGCCGTAGCCGGTTGAAACGCCATTCAGGCCCATTTCTACAAAGCAGAGAGCGGGGCTAGGAAGGTAGCCCTTGGCAGACACAGAGCCCCAAATTAGTGTCCTACATTTCTTGTTCTCAAAGGGAATAAGCAGGGCAGGGGGCTGCTCTCAGGGTAGCTGCCTGCCTTCCTCCTTAGCTGCAGCATTTTCTCTATGAGAAGCCCTGGGACATGTTTTTGAATATTTCAATGGATGCTGCGCCAGGAGTTCATGTCCCTGGATACAGAACCATTTCATTGTGAGAATTTGCCGCGATCTGTGTTTTAGAACTCTGGAATCTAATGTTAGCTTGCAACTTCCCTGGAAGTTAAAAAAAAAAAAAAAAAAGTGGTTAATTTCTGCTTGTCTTGCAGTAGCAGTTACTCAGCTCCTACTCCTGTCCTGTGACAGGCACCTGTGGATATGGTCCTGGAGCAACTTACATGCAGCTTGCAGGAGCCATGCTGGACAGAAAGGACTGTGGCCTCCAAATACCAGGGGTCTGTGTTTCGATCTCATTGCTTTTCTGGTCACAGAGATGCCGATAAAAGGCAGGTCCCCGCTGTTCCTGCTGTCCCTCTCCATCACTGTAAGCCCCTCCCTCTCTGGATGAAGTGACTTCGGGATTTAAGGAGCCAGTACCCTTCCCCCCTCAATTGTTCCATGTTTCCACATTGGAAGCCAAGCCTTGCAGTCCATTCAAAATCAACCATGTATATGGGGGAAATTTAAAAGTCACCCCAAGGTGACTTATGCCTGTAATCCTAGCACTCTGGGAGGCTGAGGCAAGTGGACTGCCTGAGCTCAGGAGTTTGAGACCAGCCTGAGCCAGAGCAAGACCTCATCTCTAAAAAACAGCCAGGCATTATAGTGGGTGCCTGTAGTCCCAGCCACTTGGGAGTCTGAGGCAATGAGGATCATTTTAGCTCAAGAGTTTGAGACTGCTGTGAGCTATAATGCTACAGCACTCTACGAAAGGCAACAAAGTGAGACTCTGCCTCTATAAAAAATAAATAGATGAATAAATAAAAAGTCACTCCACATATACAAATGGAGGCCCAGAAAAGATCCAGGAATACCATAAGTTTACAACTCAGGCTAAAGCCTCAGGGCCAAGATAGTCTTCAACCATCAAATAAATGACTTGCAAAAACAGTAACAAAAAAAGAAAACCCAAAGGAGGGGTAGAATCCATTTTCCAGAATTACACATTATTATATTGAAATATTCAGTTCTCCACAAAAATATTCCAAGGCAAATAAAGAAATAGAAAAGTATGGCTCATAGAAAAGGAAAAGAAGGGCCATGCCTGTGGCTCAGTGAGCAGGGCGCCAGCCCCATATACCAAGGGTGGTGGGTTCAAACCCAGCCCCAGCCAAACTGCAGCAAAAAGTAGCCAGGCGTTGTGGCAGGCGCCTGTAGTCTCAGCTACTCAGAAGGCTGAGGCCAGAGAATCCCCTAAGCCCAAGAGCTGGAGGTTGCTGTGAGCTGTGATGTCATGGCACTCTACCAAGGGTGACAAAGTGAGACTCTGTCTCTAAAAAAAAGAAAAGAAGAAAGAAAAAGAAAAGAAAAAGGAAAATAATCAACAGAAATCAATGAAAAAAGGCTGATGGCAGATCTACCAGAACTTCAAAGACTTCAAAATAACTATCTTAAAGACACTCAAAGATCTAAAAGATGATGTGGAAAAATTGCAGAGCAGAAAGTATCAGAATGAGCACAGTGAAATATCAACAAAGATGGAAAATGTGAACACCCTCCCCCCCAAAAAAACACTGGAGCTAAAATGAACACAAAGAAATATCAACAAAGAGATGGAAAATTTGAACCCCCTCCCCCCAAAAAAAACACTGGAGCTAAAAATATAATCACTGAAATTAAAAAATTCACCAGAGAGATTCAAAGGCAGATTTGAGAAGGAAGAAGAAACAGTCAATGAACTTGAAGACAGGACAATGGAAGTTGGTCTGAGGGAACAGAAAGAATAACTGCTTGAAGAAAAGTGAAATGACCTGTGGGACCTGTGGGATGCCATCAAAATGACTGGCATGTGCATTGTGAGGGTCTCAGAAAGAGGAAAGAACTAAAGAGGCCGGGAGAATATTGAAAAAATAATGGCTGACAACTTCCCCAAATTGATGAAAGACACAACTTGTAAACATACAAGCATCTCAGTGAACTCCAAGTAGATGGAACATACCAAGATACATAATAATAAAACTGTCGAAAGACAAGGAGAGATTTTGGAAGCAGCAGGAGATAAGTCATATCCGAGGGATTCTTAATTGGCAGATTTCTCTGCAGAGGCTTTAGATGCCAGAAGGCAGTTGGCTGGTATATTCTGAGTGTTGATAGTAAAGCATATACCAACCAAGCAAAACTGCTCTTCCAAAGTGCAGGATAAATTAATGCTCCCAGATAAACAAAAACTAAAGGAGTTTGAAATCACCGTACCTCCCCTACAAGAAATGTTTCAGGGTGCCTTGCAGGTTGAAATGGAGTGACACTAGACGGTAACTCAAAAATGTGTGAAGGAATAAAGATCTCAGTAAAGGTAAATACATGAGCAATTATGAAAGCTAATATTGTAACAGTGGTGTGTACCCACAGGTTTTGTTTCATATGTAATTTAAGAGATTAATATATTTGACAAGCCAAGTGATTAGTCTGAAACTAAGACAAATTATTATTGTGCCTTTGGTTTGTAAGTTCACAACTTGTTTTTCACATAATTTAAGACATTAGTTTATTTGAAATTTTTAGTTATTTTTTTGGCACACACATAGGAAGGGGGAAAAGTTTGCCATCAACAACTGAAAGGGGGTGGAGGCAGAACTGTAAAGGAAAAAGTTTCAGTATATTTAACATATTACTGAAGTTCAGCTATCATAAATTCAGTTGAGAGCGTTATAATTAAAGGATGTCCATGGTAACCACAAATAAAATAACTAACTAAAGGATGTACACAAAGAAATGAGAAAGGAATTTAAATGTTTTACTACAAAAAATCAACTAAACAGAAAAGAACACTAATGCACAAAATGAGGAACAAAAAATAAAAGGCATATAGAAAAATATGAAAATGAGAGAAGTCCTCCTTATTAATATTTACTCTAAATGCAAGTGAACTGAACTCTTCAATCAAAAGACAGAGACATTGGCAGAATGATTAAAAAATAGAATTCAACTATATGCTGTCTTCAGGAGACTCACTTTAGCTACAAGGACCTAAAGGTTAAAAATAAATGTATAGAAAAAGATATTTCAAGCAGTGTGGCAAGGATAATGTCAGAGCAGCCTCCAGGTGCTGGGCCACAGGCCATCAAGTCTGACTTTGGGGCGACACACTGGCTTCTGCCTCACTGTGCTCGAGAGGGCTTCATGGAGTTCATTCCTGTGAACTTGCTGGCCAAGCCCTGGCACACAGACCACCTGGGCTGACTCTCCCTGAGTGGGGACATCTTTTTTCCAGGGGATGCAATTGCCCCGGGGTCAGGCTATGCCCAGTATTCACACTATATGTGTGTGTACATGCTCATGCACACATGTGAGCATACAGACACACAGAACAGACATGTAACACATCAAGATGTACAGAATCACAAGCTCACACACACAACATGCTCACGAGTGTGAGCACAGACACACATGCACATTCAATACACAGGACTGCAAATGCACACACACAAAAGCCAGCATGCATATACACATGTGCTCTCAGGAACACACATGCACACACACAGAACTGCACACAGTACACACACACACCAGCGCACCCCTTCCTTCAGATATGCACACCCACTCTCCTCACCCTTCACCTGCAACTATCCTTTCTGCTCCTGACCCCCACCCAGATACCTCCAGTTAAGGATGCCCCATCCATCTAAACCCCGCTATTCCCAAGAGAATCCACTTCCCCACAGTGTGTGGTGGCTGTCAACTGTCCACGTCCATCCTTCAGGCCCTCCTGTCCTAATG
>NW_003854009.1:0-980 GCF_000181295.1 Otolemur garnettii
GTAACAATTTTTGTCTTAAAGCTTATTTTGTTTGATATTAATATGTGGGTATAACTCTCTTTTGGTTCTTTGAATATCTTTTTTTCCCTTTTTTCAAATTTCAAAATATTATGGGGGTACAAATGTTTTTGGTCACATGTATCGATTTTGTTATGCTTGAGGTAGTATTGAAAGTGTACCCGTCACCCAGATAGTGTTCATTGTACCCATTATGTAGATTTTCACTTGTCTCTTTCTGCTCCCACCAATTTGGTTCCTGTTGAGTTTTACTTCCTTCTGTGCACCTATTAGTTAGTTCCAGTTTAATAAAATTACAAAAGATATTTGCTTTTCCATTCTTTAGATACTTAATTTAGGATTATGTCCTCCAGTTCCATCTAAATTGTTGCAAAAGGACTAGGTGCTATTATCATCATATATATCATTATACACTATAAGCCCGACAATACAGTTTTATCTCATTATCATATCATCCTTCTTCATGGCTGAGTAGTATTCCACAACATACATATGCCACATTTTATTAAATCCACTCATGATGGATGGGCACTTGGTTGATTCCTCATCTTTGAAATTATGAATTGTGCTGCAATAAGTATTTTCATGCGGGTATCTTTTTGATAAAATGACTTCTTTTCCTTTGGGTAAATACACAGTAGTGGGATTACTGGATTGAATGGTAAGTCTACTTTTAGTTTTTTGAGGAATCTTTATATGGTTTCTCAGGCAGGTCTTCTAGCAACAAATTCTTTTAATTTTTATTTATCTGAGAATATCTTTATTTCACCTCCTTTTGTGAATAATAGTTTTGCTGAACATAGAAGTCTTGGTTGGTAGGTTTTTGTCTTTGAGCACTTTGAATATGACCTTCTGGCCTCTGTTGTTTCTGATGGCAAATCAGTTGTTTATCTTATTGTGGTTCCTTTGTGTATAATGAGTTGTTTTATTTCTTGCTGTTCTTAGGATTGTCTCTTTATGTT
>NW_003854009.1:3415-4250 GCF_000181295.1 Otolemur garnettii
AGGAAACACAGGCAAATGGGACCCCCAGCAGTATTTTTCTGACATATCTCTAGGGCCTGAAGCAAAGCATGCTGGGCAAGCACCCTGCTGCCATGTCACGTAGCGGTCACCCAGCCTGAAGCCCCCTTGACAAGCTCAGAAACCTGGAATGCCTTCCCAATCAGACATCTGGCCTGGCTCTAAGGTCTTGTTCCATGCTGATTCCTGAAGCCTACCACAGCTTTCTTTGTGAAGATCTGAATCTTTAATGCATGACTTCGCTCTGCTAATACTTCCGGCAAAGTGGCTGCATGCTGGGACTTCAGCAGTCTCCCGGAAGCTCAAGCCTGAGTCAGCCCCCGTTGCTTCCCCAGCTGGCACTGTTGCCTGTGCCTAAATGGGCTGCCCTCCAAGGGCCGGGGGAAGCTGCTGTTAGAGAAATGGCCAAGCTCTTGACATCCGAAGGCTTTGTGTTCAGATGGCACTACCCCCCACAACTATATGGCTTAGACAAGACATTGTTTCTCTGAACCCTGGGCTGCTCATCTGTGACATGTGGACAGAGCCACTGACCCCAGAGTTCACGCAGCAGATACTATGGCTTCCCTCATTCATCACTCATTTTAACCCCCCTTTTAACGAGTTTTCTGTTCCATAAGCAAAAATACATCTCCTGAACTCTATTCCAGAGAGGGCACAGTCATGTGAATAATTTCTTTCATTTACACACATCCATTCCAGACTTCTGTACAGAGAGCCACATGAAGCAGTGGCCTACCAGGGAGAGCAAATCTTCTGGCAAGTTCAAGAGGTCTCAAGCAGAGACCTCTGGGTCTCCTGAAACACTGGGGATAGA
>NW_003854010.1:0-4227 GCF_000181295.1 Otolemur garnettii
CCTGATAAAGGAAAAACAGCTCCTTGTCTGATAAAGGTTAGCACAATCTCGGGGGTGGGGATGGGCGGCCATCTGGCGTTATTTGGCTCCTGACAAGGACGCTTGTTGACTGCCTGCTCATTTGGCATCAAGCACCTACTCTTCTGAGCTACAATTACCATCTCATATGCACTGAGGCCTGGGCCAGACAACTAGATTATAAACTGTCTGGGGTGGGGTCAGTGGATCAGTGGATAATAGTAAATGCTTAGGACTTGTTTCTTACTAGAAATGACCACAAGAATGGATATTGTAGTGGAAACTAACAGATGTGAGGCCCTTGATTTGTTCTCAATGTTCAGGGACATGTAGAGAGCAGGGAGTAGAATTTGTGCATCATATTTGTGGAGAATTTGCACTTGAGACAGAAGCAATATGCATGAAAAATTGTGTCTGTCTGTATTATGAGCATAGTTTTAAATCCATAAAAATATATTTTAAAATCTGATCATGAGTAGCAACAGCAACTACATAAATCTTTTAACAGGTTTACCGCCTTCATTTGCCAGAGTAATTACAGTGATTCCCAAATGACCAACTTGAACAATGAGGCCTCTTTTTAATGGGGCCAAAGTTCGTATCCACTAATAGGCACATTCCTATCAAATTCTGATCTTTCTTCTAAGCGTTCAAATAGCCCAGGCATAGTAGATACTGTTCTTCATATTTCCAAAACATGCATTACAGATTTGGCAACTATTTCAGAGGCTGAAAAGGCCAGCCAAAAGTTAACTTATCAAGGTAAATCTCAGTTAACTGAATAAACGCAGGATATATAACATTTTATGTAAAATAAACAAGGCAGAGTCAACCAGGAACTCTGACAGGAATAAAATAAATCATTAATGAGAGTTATTCTGTCCTCCCTCAGGTGAGGCAACAACCATTTCCTTAAGCCTGAAATGTGAAAAGCATTCATTTCCATGATCCCCACTTAGATTTCAATTTCTGATAACTGTTTCTTAAATCTTTCTTTCATTTTCTCTGTTGAGTGAGGGGGATGGTTTGAAATTGATTCAAGTGAGATGCATCTCAGGTGAATAAAGAAAAAGTTTTGATTTTCTCACTGTGGGCAGCACCACAGTGAGAAATGTCTGACACCTTAAATTTATTCCACGCTTCTGTTATCCTTGTCTATTTTGTGTTGATTGTGGTCTTTCCAAAGAGACCACCAGAAAACCTACTAGACAACCTGTTGATTAAGCCAAGCTAAGTCCATCAGACTCCAGCAGTGAGAGAAAACGGCTCACTGCCGGAGTCTAAGAGGTGTCTCCACACACCAAAGTTGGGAAAGGGTGCATGGAGCGTGCTGTATCCCCTGGATTGGGTGATTTTTTTTTTTTTTTGAGGCAGAGTCTCACTCTGTGCCCCTGAGTAGAGTGCTGTGGCATCATAGCTCACAGCAATCTCAAACTCCTAGGTTCCAGCAATCCTCCTGTCTCAGCCTCCTGAGTAGGAGACTACAGGTGTCCACCATACCACCAGGCTAGTTTTTCTATTTTTAGTAGAGATCAGGTCTCACTCTTGCTCAGGCTGGTCTAGAACTCCCAAGCCCAGGCGATCCATTTGTCTAGCTGTCCTAACATGTTAGGATTACAGGCATGAGCACCATTCACGGCTGAATTGGGTGGTTTTAAAGGATGTCTTACAAGTCAAGAAATGGGTTGACACTCAGGCACTGTTGGTGGGACTGTAAGAGTCTCCATGGAAAGAAGTGTGGAGACTCCTCAAAAGAGCGAGAAGTAGACCTTCCATTTGACCCTGCAATCCCACTATGAGGCATTTACCCAAATGAAAAAAGGACATTTTGCCACAGGGACATTTGCTTCTCAGTTCACAAATGAAAAAATGTGAAAACAACTCAAATGCCATCAACACATGAATTGATTAATAAACATATATGATGGTATATACATATCTATACACACAGAGATAGTATGGAATACTATTCACCCATAAAAAGCTGGAAACTTTGTATCCTTTGTAACAACCTGGATATATTTGGAGAATATTCTCTTAAGTATCATATGACTGGAAAAACAAGCATCACATATACTCAATAACAATTTGAAACAAGGAGATTAACCATCACAGACCCTATGGGGGAAAAAAAGACACCAAATTAGCTATGTATTTTTGTTTTAAAAACAAAATTCATTTCAACATTGGACAAATATCCTCATATTAATAATATTACTTAATGTTAATGTAGTTGACCACCATTTTTTACCACCAAGGAAGTAGAATTGATCCATCAAAATATATAACCACTAATTCAGATTAAGTCAATAATACTCATTGACTTTCCTGTAAATTGACTTTCTAGCACGTTATCCCATGGCATGATACAACAGTGGAGATAAAGGTGGGGTGTACCCTTGTGAACATGGCTTTCTTATGCAAAAGGTTTTAAGACAAATGGGTTCAACATGAAGAGAATGGGGATTATGAACTGGATGCTTGGGGGAAAGAATTCATAGAAAGTTCAATTCGGTTGCAGACCAACCATCTCATTGGTGTCCTACCAATATTAAAGGTTTTCTACTGCTATTAAAGTGTATCTTCTAAATAAAAAATCACAGACCTACACAAGAGAAAAATCTCAGTTAAACTCAAGGAAGAGGGAAGAAAAAAGGGGATTCAGTAGCTTCCCACCCAGTGGGTACAATGCATGGATATATGGCACACTCCCTGTGTATCAGACACAACGACAACTCTGATTATTACCTGCACTGGGTAAAAATACAACTCTGATTTTTACCTGTCATTTTAACTTGCATTAGGTTCTATAATTGTACCCTCATATTAATCTAAAATTAAAAACAAATGAAAAAAAGAAATGGGAAGAGATTGTGCAAAATCAAGACACAATGGGTTTGAAATGCTGACCACAAGGAGGTGAGTGGCTGCTGGTTTTGATAAGGAACTTTAGTCAGGTCACAGTCTTATCTTCCAGGAGTGAGGATTTCACGGAGCAGGTGGTTCAGTATTGCTCCCAGCACTGTCCATGGTAGGAGTAGGTCTCACCAGTACACTCATTCCTCCATTTTCTCTGCTAACGATGAAGGCCTTTGCCAATACTCACACCTGAAGCCAGGAGAAGACACAGGGCAGCTGTCAGGGAATACCTGCTGCCTTGGGGGTGGGGTGACATTTGCAGTTTAGCAGAAGTACTAGCCCTGGCAAGGGAGGGGCAGGCCACCTCCACCATCCCAGAGGGCCTGCAGGGATGGTGGAGTCCACATCCTCAGGGCAAATGTCTGCATGTCTCTGCCCCAGATTTAGGATCCCACCCAGGAAGGGTCACACTCATGTTTCTCCTAGGAAATACAAATGCCACCAATTCTGGTGTTCCTAACCTTTTAAATCCCTGTCTGCCATAGCGCAAGTGTGGATTTCTCCCAGTCAGGAATCTCACCCTACCTGCACTCTAGGTGGAATAAAAGCCACTTTAATCGCATGGATTGGATCTGTTTTCCTTTCATTTTGCATCTAGGAATAAGTTTATCCTTGGGTCTGGAACCTTTCATGTGGTGCCTGTGACTCCAGGGAAAAAGCCCCTTTGCGGGGCTTCCCCACATGCGTTGTGAAAGATCCTCCCAGACACAGCTGTCAAGACAGATTGTTAGTGCTGGAAATTTATTAGGGAAAGGCCTGTGAGAGACAATGGGTAGGAAGCTGGGGAGAAAGAAAGAGTGCCAACTGCAAGGCCAGCCTGACCCTGTGTGAAGGAGGGGGAGGGAGTTTCCAAGGACGCCTCCACCTGGCCCCAGGACTCGGAGCCCTAGTAAGGCTGTCACTGATCTTTGTGCCATAGCCGCCCATCAGACTGCTAGGAAGGGCCTGCCTGTGCCCTGTGGCCTTGGTCACAGGCAGGCAGCACATCTGGACAAGTAGGGCCAGGGCACAAACTCAGGAATGGATTTCAGAGCACAGCAGAGAGTGATTGGTCAGCCTTACTCCCTGCGCTTGGAGATGTGAGGGATGCCTTCTCACAGCTGCCCCCCACCACAGACACCCACACATGCTACACCTCCTAACACCTCCCCCCACACACAGACACCCACACATGCTACACCTCCCAACACCTCCCCACACAGACACCCACACATGCTACACCCTCCCCCCCAGACCACACACACAGACACCCACACATGCTACACCTCCCAACACCCCCCACACACAGAC
>NW_003854011.1:0-4223 GCF_000181295.1 Otolemur garnettii
TTTCCCTTAAAGATGTTATGGCTAAAGGACAATAACGAAAGGGTCCCTGTTGGTTGCGCTTGTCTTAGCTGAGCGTGTTCACATTCTTGTGACTTTCTTATCCTGTTGGCCTTCTCCTTCTGACCCCTGCCCTGAGAGCCTGCAGGGCGTCTGCCTCCTGCCTCAATGCTTCCTTCACTTCCTTTTCCCTTCTAACATTCCCCTTCCCTTGTGTAAAATGCAGAGTTCCTGGGCCTCGAAAGAATGTAACCATTTTGCCTCCCAAACACCCACAACCCTCACTTTTTTCTTCTCTCTTTCTTTGGATGCCTGTAAATGCTGAAGTTTCCAAATTCCCCTTCAGAAAAACACCCACAGATCTGTCTGGGCTTCGTGTTTTTCCCAGGTGCATCCTCATACGTGGCTTAATAAACGTTCATTTGGTCTCTTATTTGGGTCAATAGTGCACAGTTTGCTGGGTTGCAGCCCATGTATAGACTCATGGAAGCAGCACACGATCATGACACCAACAGTACCATCACCTGCCCCCCCAAAACCCTACATGTTCTATTGGTTTGTAGTTATACCCACTCTCCACATGTAACCCAGGCAACCACTCATCGGTTCTTCATCATTTCCGTTTTCTCTTTTCAAGGATGTCACATGAATAGAACAACAGACTAGGTAACTTGTTTGGCTCCTTTCTTGTAGCAAAACACCTCTGAGTTTGATATACGTTGTTGTGTACAGCAATAGATGATACGTTTTTAATCCTGAGCAGTATACTCCACACTATGGAGGCAACAATAGTTCATTCTCCATTCACCCGTAGAAAGACATTTATGGAATTTCCAGGTTTTGACAAATATGAATAGAGCCTTTGTAAACATTCAGATACAGACTTTTATGTGAATATAGTTTTCATTTGTCCAAGGAGGGGGACTGTTGAATCATGTGGTAAGTGTGTGTTTATAAGAAAATACCAAGTCATTTTCCATAATGGCCACATCATTCCAGAATTCCCACTAGCAACGTGCAAGATTTCATGTTGTTCTTTACCCCTGCTAGTGTCAGTTGCTTTCGAAAACTTTGAGGCAAAAAAAAAAAAGATAAAATAAAATTCTAGGCATTTTCAAATATGAGTTATGATATCACAACTTGGTTTAATTTGCATTTCTCTAATAGATGAGATGTGAAACAATTTTTCACATGCTCACTTGTTTTGTGTATGTCCACTTTGATAAAGTGCCTATGGATATCTTTTGCCCATTTAAACAATTGATTGTGTGTATTAAATGAATTCATGGAAGCCACTGTTTTGGACTAGGCTCCTGCCCCAGGCCTCAGCAGACCAGACCAAGTGAGAACGGAGTGACTCTTGCTAACTGCCAGGTAACCAAAGTTACCAGTTTAACACGGGACACTTCAAAACAAACAAACAAAAATAACCCACAAAGATTCCTACCAACCAGTCAGAAGGGACCCAGGTTACATTAGCAGGCAGGAGAAGAAAGTTCCTTCTCTTCGAACACTGTAAGGAAAGCCATTTTGAAATGACCAATCCACTTTCTGTTCTCTGAATTTGCTTTCCTCAGTCTTCATCTGCCTGTAAAACAAACCTCTTCTGCTTAGCTCATGTGAACACCCATTCTATTTTATAGTGTGAGACACTGCCGCATTCTAGAATTGGAAATAAAAGCCAGGTAGATACTGCAGAGGCTGAGATGGCTTGATCCCAGACAGGCTGCCCTGAGCTATGATTGTGCCACTGCACTCCAGCCCAGGCAACAAAGTGAGACCTCTATGTAAATACCGAGTTCAGTTAGATCTTTAAACTAAATTTGGTATAATGGTGTTGTTTGACATGTGTTTTCTATTTTTTGAGATATTTAGGGCTCTATATTCTTCATAACAGACATTTCTTGGATATATGATTTGCAGATATTTTTTTCCAGTCTGTAGTTTGACTTTTTATCCTCCCATCAAGGTCTTTCTCAGAGTAAAAGTTTTAATTTTGAGAAAGGCCAATTTAGCATTTTTTTCTTCATGAATCAATGCACTTGATGTCATGTTTAAGACCTCTTTGCCCAATTTCAGGCCATTAATATTTTATCCTATTTTCATTAAATTTTTATAGTTTATGTGGAATATTTATATCTATAATCACTCTTGAGTTTATTTCTGTATAAAGTATGAGGATTGTTTGTGGGTTCTTTTTGTTTTTCCATATGGATTTTATTTTATTTTATTTTAAAAAAGACACATGTATTCAGCATCAGGATCAGACTATTACATTTAGCAATCAACAGCATGGGTGCAAAAAAAAATTCTATATTAAAATCCTTTGTTGGAATGCTTTACACTTTCCACAGAACAGAAACTAAAATAACCTGTTATACAATTAGTCACAAATACAGTCCTCGAGTTTTTTGCCCATACACATGAGTATTGTCTAAAACATGTCTGTCTTCTCTGTAGCAGCTAGGCCCCGCCACCACTGTGCTTGGCTGAGTTCACAAATGTGTTGTAACCTGTAGCTTCCCTGTCACTTCTCTGGCTCTCCTCTCCTGCTAAGCTTTGTTTCCTGGGAATAATTAAACCTTCTGCCACTGCCATAGCTACTGCTGCTACTGGAACCACCATAGCCACCTCGGTTTTGTGGTTTGGCAAATTATTGGCCACTACCACCATAAGGGCCAGAACTTCTGCCTCCAAAATGTCCTCCCTTCATGGGTCCAAAATTTGATGACTGATTGTTGTAATTGCCAAAATCATTGTAACTTCCACCACCTCCAATATTGCTTCCATCGTTACCAGATCCATTGTAGCCATCTCTACTGCCACCATATCCACCACCACCACAGCTGCCACCAAAGCCACCACGACCACTGAAGTTTCCTCCATGGCCAAAGTTGTCACTTCCACCAAAACCACCTCCACGACCCGTACCAAAGTTTCCAGAACCACTTTGACCTCTTTGGCTGGACGAAGCACTAGCCATCTCTTGCTTTGATAGGGCTTTCCTCACTTCACAGTTGTGGCCATTCACAGTATGGTATTGCTGAATGACAGTCTTATCCACAGAATCATGGTCGTCAAAAGTAACAAAAGCAAAGCCCCTCTTCTTGCCACTGCCTCCGTCAGTCATGATTTCAATCACTTCCATTTTCCCATACTGTTCAAAATAGTCTCTGAAGTGATGTTCTTCAGTATCTTCTTTAATGCCACCAACAAAGGTCTTTTTTACAGTTAAGTGGCCACCAGGTCTTTGAGAATCTTCTCTGGAAACAGCTCTCTCTGGTTCCACAGTTCTTCCATCCACTTTGTGTGGCCTTGCATTCATTGCTGCATCCACCTCCTCCACGGTGGCGTATGTGACAAGCCAAAGCCCCTGGAGCACTTGGTGTTTAGATCTCTCATTACCACGCAGTCTGTGAGCGTTCCCCGATGGCTCCTCAGCCTCTCATCAGTCGTTTCAAAGCTCAACCCTCCAGTGAAGAGCTTCTGCAGCTGTTCGGGCTCTTTAGGAGACTCTGACTTAGACCTGACGGCGGGGGGGGGGGGGGGCAGAAGAGAGGCTTTAACGATGCTTCCTTGGCAGTGACCACAGGAAGAAAGCTTCCATATGGATTTTAAATTCCTCTAATATCACTTGTTGAAAAGGCTAACATTTTTCTTTTTTCTTTACTTTTTTCTGTGTTTGAGATAAGAGTCTCACGCTGGTACCCTGGGTAGAGTGCTGTGACATCATAGCTCACAGTAACTCTTTGGCTCAGCCTCGAGAGTAGCTGGGACCATAGGTGTGTATCATTAAGCCCAGCTGAGGCCAAAATTTTTTAAATAAATATCTTTACTCCTTTCTGAAGGATCCTTTGGCCATAACTGTGTGGGTGTGATCTATTTACAAACTGTATTCTATTCCATTAATCTATAGCTGTATTCCTTAGCCAATTCCATATTTTCTTGATTATTGTAGGCTAATAGTAAATCTTAAAATTGAGTAGCATAATTCTCCCATGGCCACTCCGTTTTTAAAAGTTGTTTTAAGTATTTTAGCTTCTTTGCCTTCCATCAACATTTTGAATGGGCTTGTCTACATCTATAATAAAATACTGAAGCTACTTGACTGGAGTCACTTTCAATCTGTAAATCACTTTGGTAAGAAGTCTAATTTTGAATGAGGCTTTCAGTCCATGAACACCATATTACATTTATTTGATTCAGCCCCCTTTGAGTTTTTTTTT
>NW_003854012.1:0-4221 GCF_000181295.1 Otolemur garnettii
GTCCTTTCCTTCTGAAATGTCCGGAATACAAAAGCAGCCTCCCTTCCGACACTTTAATATTGTTTGTACTGCGGACGCTCTTTTCACCTTTCTTAGTTAATTTGATGAGTAGAAACATCTTGTGGAAACATTGAAAACCCCAAGTCCCGTATAAATAACTGATGACTCTGCAGTTTCCCCAGCTTGTTTTAGACACAAAAGTCTCATTTTCTGAAAAGGAAATCAGGGAACAGTGTGGCCCCTAAGGATACGAGACAGAAATCCCAAGGCCGAGTCTCTGCCACAGGATTAAAATCTGCATCTCTGGTCCCTTGTTCACAAATGGGAGTGATGCCTCCCTCTGCAGAAAGTTGTCATCTCAATAAAATGACCTGAATTATGCGGAGGCCACAAGTATTCAGAAAAACAGGGCAGGTGGCGTTTCCTCGGAGGGTTTTCTTAACAACACATTCTCTCCACTCTTCACTTTTGCTCTGGAGTGAACTTGGATGAAGATGAAACACTTAAAAAACAACTTACGGAACATTCACTCATTGATGAAACAATAAAGCAATTAGTGGAAAATTAAACACCTCTATATTTATACTTAAAATATAAAAAATTCAAATGATTCACCTTCCCATTTCACTCAAATATACTGTCCTCACTTCTTATCATAGAAACAGCCTGTACAAGGGTATAAAATGCTTCAAAATACTCCCCTCTTCCTTGTGGATGTTAGATTCTTTACACCCATCCATAACGTTCCAGGAATCTTCTGAAGCAAGTCAAGAGCCTGTCTAAAAGCTGGTAGATTCATCATGGACTGAACCTAAAGAAAAACTTGGTGCATGAGTACCATTTTGAAAGTCACGATCCATTTTTATATTTTCTTATTCCAAGTAGCAAGATACCAACATAAACAAACTCCTTCTCAAGGACTGGCCAA
Organism: Otolemur garnettii; assembly: GCF_000181295.1. Lineage (NCBI taxonomy): Eukaryota > Metazoa > Chordata > Mammalia > Primates > Galagidae > Otolemur > Otolemur garnettii. The sequence continues at coordinate 929 of NW_003854012.1, forward strand.
TTGATCACATTTCACAGAAATTTGGTTCCAATTTCATTTCAATACTTTCAATACTTTAGAAGTCATGAAGTTCATCTAACATTCAGGTAAAAGCAAAGAAGAAAAGTATATGGATCTGGCAGGACACTCAGCAAAGCAAACCAACCTAGGCCTGTAGTGTAGTAATTTTTCATCAACAAGTAATGCCCATCAAAAGAAAGTAGAGCTGTAATTGGAATTTATTTCAACTTTTTAATTAAAAGGATAGTTTGCTCAGTTAACCAATGGCAGCCACCGTGCTCAATGGTATCCTTAGCATATCAAAGACAGGAATGCTGTAGAAACAGGGAAAAGAAGATTTATTGTAATAACTTTTTGCTGATCTTAATTCCAAAGATTAATTGCTGCTGTTATTGCTGCTGTTTCTGCTATTTTCATAACATTTTCCGATGCCCAGAAACCCAGAGACAAGGCGACGGAGCAACTTTCTCCCGTCCATTCCCTCATTACTCAGTGGTGCTCTACTTGGGGACAGAAGCTTAATGAAGAGAATGTAAGTGATCCATTTCTGGGTGTCTTGTTAGTTATTTGTGTGAAGAGCTTTTTCTAATCATACGAGCTGGGAACACTTTGGTCGATGCTTTCTGCTTTACAGAGCTCTCCAGCAAGTCACGGGATGTTGTTTTTAATTGCAAAATTTCTCATAGACAGTTCTCCGTAGTTTCCAGTAGACTAAGAAGATCTCCCACCTGGCTTTCTACAGTAAGCGCTACCTGGAATCCACAAAAGCCTTACAAAATTCTTATGAAAATGATGAGTAGAATGTACACTCAATTTTTCAAAATCTCTAAGTTATCACAATCAAGATTAATTAAAATGTTTGCCCTTCATATCAATTGTTGTTCCCAGATGTATGGTGTTCCCGTCAGGCCCATTCAGCTTACATGTTTATATACAATCAACACTGGTGTACTCTGTCCAGACTGTGGGGGTTCAGAGGCTAAATGCTCTCGGGTGCTCTTCAAGGCAGACGGGAGACATGAAATTCTTGAAACATTGCATAAATGTGAAGAGTGTTCTTTGATTTTAGAATAGCTCTAACTGAGTCTGGAGTTCATCTACATTTGAATTTCTGCTGATGGTGCTGAAGGAAAGAGCTCCACAGGCTGGGAGGCCTGTGTCCCAGCCCCAGGCCCCCTTTATGGGTTCAGTCCTGTAAGTCTTTCCCACACTCAGAGACGCTGCAGAGCTCTCCACTGTCTTCTCATCAACTCTTAGAACCTGTCCCTTCCAAGTGACTTAGTGAGATTTGCTCTGTTCTGCTGCTGTTTAGGGAGCTGTCAGTACAGTTATGTGCTTTAGATGAGCAAGGACTGTCCTGATGTCGCATGAATGCAACCAGCAAGCCACAAGCCAATGGCCAGTGGGATCTGCAGTCTTCCTACAGCTAATGCTAACCCATCCATGTCCAGGGGTCTGTCACGGCAGCACCATGTGCTCACTCTTCCTCCTGGGTCCCCCTCCCTCAGCAGCCGAACCATTTGAAATTGCTATTGCTTCTGGTCAACTAGCTGGATGTTATAAATATCTTATGTTCAACATAATATTTCTGCAAATCTTTATCTTGTATTACCTGACTTCAGTTTAAGATGAACTGAACCCAAAGTCTACAGTCCCGCTGCTCACTTCAGTTACAAGAACTCTCTCTGTCCCCAACATCCCCTGCAGGGCACGTTACGGTGCCAGCGAAGCTCTTGCTGATGAGTGTGCGTCCTCCTGAGGGATGCACCTGTTCCCCTTCACGGTCAAGTCATCGGCTTCCTTCACTCTTTACAAGCGCTTAGTCAGTCTTTCCAAAAGGCGGTGGGAATTGCAGAGGGAGTGGAGTAAATGGTTATGACCCAGACCTGCAGCCAACTGGCCATATTAAAATACCAATGTTAGTTAGTCTTTCCTAGCAGCTTATCTCCATCTGATAATGGAAAGATAATAGTTTATATCTACCTTTGGTATAAGAGTTGCATAAATTAACTCTTTAAGTGCTTTAAGAGCAGATTTTCAACGGATACCAGGTAGTAGTGTCATTATTTCAAGATGACGAACGTTGTGAACTAGCCTCTTGTAGACTCTGGGCCTAAGCTTTTGACAGGGATACCACAAACCAGACGACATAATACTGAGCTGTCTGTCTGAAGAGAAGCCCTGTGCACAGGCAGTGGGTGTCAGCAGTCAGGGAGAGGCTACGTTAGAACACCGAGCAGAGCCTGATACCCTGGTGCACAGCAGATCACCTGGGGTGCGCTGAGAGTTACAGACCCCTGTCCTCCACAGAACAATCAAATCCCACTGCCTGAGGTTGAGCCAACTGTGACTGTGTTTAAAATATTCCCAGATTATTCTAATAGCACAGTCAGGGGGAGGATTCATTAAGTGAGTTTTGAACTTCACTTAATATGCTGGGAAAACGGTAAATGACAACAAAGAAAAGTCATTCGGAGTAAAAGTTATCTTTCAAGGTCGAAATAATCCCAATTAGGAAAGCAGTAACCTTTCTGTGCCTTTCGTTTCCTCATGTGGTGCCCCCTATAAAAGGTCATCAAAGGATGCAACACATTTCCAAAATAACACCGGAACTTAGTGCAGAGAGTTTGGGGATCAGGAGCAAACTGTAACTAAGCTGCTTAGAGAATCACAAACTCACCTGAACTTGAAATTTTCTATAAGGGGCTACAGATAAAGGATAGGAAACTGTTTTTCTTTTTAAATTTTTTTTTCTAAAATCTCAAGAAATGTACAAGTAATATTTGTAAATAAAAATAGAAGATAATTTCAAAAAAATAGATCATGCCAAATCTTATACACAATAGAAAAATAAGAAATACTTTAAAATCATTCTACTTTATCTGGATATACCTGATATTAAAATTGGAAAAAAATATATAAAGGGAAATTACAAACATATTTCACTTATAAATGAGGATGCAATATCCTAAACAACATATTAGCCAGTTGAATTAAAAATTATTGTTCAAATAATGTACTTTGGTCAAAATTAAATCCAATTTATGTGAGATTAGTCACTGTTTTCTTTTTTAATTTTTTTCTTTTCCTTTCCCCCACGTCTTCCCTCCTTCTCTCTCTGTCTGCTCTCCCCTTCCCCCACCGTGTCATTAATTGTCATTATAGCCTTTGTATTAACCTGGATGGATGTGGAACACATTATTCTTAGTGAAGCATCTCAAGAATGGAGAAGCAAGAATACTATGTATTCAGCTTTGATATGAGGACAAGTGGTTGAGAGAAAATGGTTTTCT
>NW_003854013.1:0-4218 GCF_000181295.1 Otolemur garnettii
GAGTTAAATTACATTTGTGCGAAACCCTAAATTACATTTTCTAAGATTTGGCCACTGTAGATATAAAAGGCTCCTTTCTCCAAGCAGACAGATGTAAGAAGCAAGAGGAAAATGCTTGTGAGCAAAAGAATGGAGATGTCAAACATGAGAGCTGATCTGGACATGTCTGGCCAGGCAGGGGAACTTCATCTCTTTACAGGCTGTGTGCACATGTCATGTCCCAATTACAACGTATCTAGGAGGACTCTTCATCCTTCCACTGGCTTCCAGAGGACTCTATCCAGCCAGACTGACGGAGTGAGCACCTCCTCAATCTCATCTCTCTTCTCACTATAGACCCACCCCAACCCAAGCTACCTCCCCTTTCTAACCTTCTTCGGGATCCAGCTCAGATTTCTACTTCTCCTTGAATCTTTCTGATGACTCTAGGTAGAAATGACTCTCTTCTCTTGGCCTCCCAAAGAATCTCCTGAAGGCTCTTTCAGAGATTGCCTCAGATGATTTTATTGGTATGCACACAGGGTTCTCAGATAACAATGTTGTTATCTGAGGAGGTTGTGACCTCCTTGCAGTCACAACACCCTCACAGGGCATACTCCCCTCTGTAGTGTCCATCACAGTGCGCTCACTGAACTGTTGACTGACTGACGCCTTCTCTCTCTTTCCTCCCCTGTAACACACACACTCTCAACAGTGGAGTTAGGAAAAGAAATTGGGTCTGTGCTCTGTGCTGCTATTTCTGTTACTTGGAATCCTACTGTTCAGGTTTCTTCTTTAATGTAAGTGGTCTCTCTGTTTTCAATTTTTTTTCTTTGTAGATCCCCTCTCTTCAAGATTACTTTCTATAGTTATTTTTATTTTTTAATCACTAAAACCTGGCCTGTTTTAATTATTTCTTCTATCATTTTTATTGAAGCCTAATCCACTAACATGGTCTTTTCTTTTTTAAATATAATTCCCTATATTTTGCCTCTTTTATTCTCCAGGTTTCTTTTCCTACTCCTTATGTCAGATTTTAATAAAAAGTTTCCATCCCAACAGAACAAAGGCAAGTCAATGCTTGCTAAGTGTATACTTAAATGTTATGTGGTCACCGAACTGCTAGTGTGCAGTTCAGAATAAAGCATAAACCTGCTCATGTTTCCATCTTAATGACATTGTGGTTCTAAATCAAACACCTAAGAGTAGATTAATCAAAATAAGGTAAGAGTACATTTGCATTTGGGAACCCTGTCTAAAGTGTTTCTTGGGTCTCGTTTTCCTTCCACAATATACTCCTTAGGGCCACTTTTCTTTTCTTTTCTTTTCTTTTCTTTTTTTTTTTTTTTTTGAGACACAGTGTTACTATTCACACTTGGTAGAGTGCCATGGTGTCACAGTTCACAGCAACCTCAAACTCTTGGGCTTAAGCGATTCTCTTGCCTCAGCCTCCCAAGTAGCTGGGACTATAGCTGCCAGCCACAATGCCCAGCTATTTTTGTTGTTGTTATTGTCATTGCTGTTTAGCAGGCTCGAACCCACTAGCCCCTCTATATATCACCACTGGCCTAACCACTGAGAAATGGGCACGAAGCATTTAGGAGCACTCTCAAAGGTTAGATTTTTACTTCAGGTGATTAAGAATTTTCTTTATTCTAGATAAAATTCTTTGCCTTCCCTCTGAGTTCTCCAATTTCCTTCTGCATCTTTCCCCCCCTCTTTTTCCTTTTTATAAAATATAGGTCTACTGGAGAAACTCCATTAAAATAGAAAACTTTTATCTTGGAGAAGAGTGTAAAATCAGAATTTCTAAATGCTACAGATGTCAAAAGACTCGCATGAAAGTATTCTTAGAACAGTGGTTCTCAACGCTCCTAATGCTGCAACGCTTTAATACAGTTCCTCATGTTGTGGTGACCTGCAACCATAAAATTACTTTCCTTGCTACTTAGCAACAAAACTGTATTAGCAGTTACAGTTGCTACTTAGCAACTTAACTGTATTAAAGGGTTGCTACATTAGGAAGGTAGAGAACCACTATGTTAGAAGAATAGACAAGAAAGAAAGGTCATATTTTTGCTTAGTTCAAGTTTAAATGGCAAATAAAAAATTTGTTTGAATTTTCCCAAAAGTCTAGCTACAGGCAAAACAAGCGAACATCCATAAATTTGTTTCGTGATTTTTGTCTCTTGGAAGAGAGTAAAGATTCATCATTTTTATCAAAGAGATTTACACAAAAGAAAAGATAAGAACTACTGAAGGTATAGGTAAATAATATAGTCTACAATATGGTGGTATTGCCATGGGGCAGAGGTATCAGATGCTCCTAAAAATGGTATAACTTCTTGTGTCTTACACAGTGTGGTAGGGCGCTATTTTATATTAATCTAATGGGACCTTAAAATTCTTACCTTGCCAAAAGTGTTGTTAGAATGGGAATCATTGCTACAATGACCACAATGGAGGAAGTAAGTGCCTTTTTCAGGGCATTTGCCAAGTTCCCTAATTTCTTCCCAACAACAAATCAGAAGCTAAAAGGGATCCCAGAAAGAGGTTCTAGGGAGCATGGACCGAGATTCTATGAGTTGAACAGTGATGGTTTTTCTGCATGAGTTTCTAAAAACACCTTATTAATGCTTGAATTCAGAATGGTCTGGGATGGCAGGGGTAAGGAGAAAGCCAGTGAGGGAGCTTGTTGGGGGAGCCATGTTAGAGTAGCTGATGGCCGTGCGTGAGCAGAAAGTACGTGGGAATGGAAAGTACCTGGAATAGTCAGGAAGTGACAAGGCAGAGTGGCAGAGATGGAGAAAAATTCTAGCAAGAGGAAAGTCTTCCCTCATAGCTTCTAAACTAGTGTGAGAAGTTAAAGAGTGGGAGAGGAAAGAGAAAATGGAAATAAGTACAGAATGTATCTAATAAACATGTGGTCTATTAATTGCTCGGCTGGGTGTTAAATGTTCCACTACTTATCAGCTCACTTCAGTTTATTCTGTACAACTCAGTAAGGTTGATGTTATTGTTTCCATTTTACAAATGAAGAAACTAATTTTGCAAGGATATTTGATTTTTGAAGACACACTAGGAGGAATTAAGTCAGTATATGAACCTAGATATTTCCTACTTTTTTTAATCTTCAAAGTTTTGGGATGTTTCTTGGTACGTGAAATGCGCCCGTCCCCCCAATACAATAAAGGCTCCTAGATGAGCCAAAAGAAACAGGCTGTGATACTACAGATGGGATCAGGGAACAGAAGCTGTGGGCCAGATGAATTGGAGAAGTTGAGGAGGCATAGCATCCAGGCCTCGAAAGTTACACGAATTCCCTACAGCAGAAGGTCTAAAAGTCCAGGCTTAGACATTGGCCTTTATTTCTTTACTTTCTTTGCTATGATTTCTACCTGTGATTTCACCATTTAAAATTTATTGCCATGTCTTGAACATTCCCATTCATTTTGTTCACAGTAAATCCTGACTATGAGCTTGGCTTTCCCCTACCTCGACTGAGGATTTATAAGGGTGGGCATAAAGTTTGTGTGCAATTTACTATGTTAAACTGCTTTAAATTGCACATGAACTTTATGTCCAATCTGTAGAACATTTGTCTACACCATGTCTATGAGAAACAAATAGTATTTATATATTCATAATAGTATTTATATATTCATATAAATATATTTTTATAAAATATATAAATATATATATTTGCTTCATTTTTAAAAGATCAAAGAACTTTGATTTTCCACCATTTCTTTTCTCTATGTAAATATTTCTTTATATTAGAGTAGCTAAGTAGGATTATAAAATAAGCAAATTAGCTTCACCTCCCTATCTGGAGCATTCTTTCCACCTCTTAATCTCCAGGAAGTTAGGAAAAGGAAAAAATCCTCAAAGCACGAGTTCTAGCACCATTTGGGCATCCTGATTGCTTCCTGTGAGCCCCTTCCAGCACTTTGTATGTGTCTGAGCACTTATCACATCCTGCCTCCCTTCTTACTTGCGTTGGCAGCTCCCTAAGAAGGGGTGATGCTGACTCTTCATCCTTTATACCATATACCAAAGAATGGCATACATTACTTTTTGTATTGAGCATCTAACAATGTCACGTAATTTAACAAAATGATTCAACAATTTATTTTTCTCGGTACAATATGATCTCAATATTCTCCTTTGCTTAAGATAGAAAATCATCTTAATAAATGGGAATCCATTTCCCAAAGTCTACCTCCCAGGCTGCTGTCT
>NW_003854014.1:0-2191 GCF_000181295.1 Otolemur garnettii
TCCTGCCTGCTCAGTCATCACCTCAAGAACAAAAGTCATTTGTTAGGATGAAAATAATCCTGGAGTAAGAAGGGGAAGTAAGTGTCTTGTGCTTCACTCTTCCTTTCTGTAAAAAGGATCTAAAATGTGTTGCATGGTAGCTGTAGTAATTATATGTAAATATTCATGCTTGAATTTCAGAAAAAGGATGCTGTCCCTCACTGTTTGGGGTTGGTTTTGGTACCTGGTGGTGGGAATGCTGACTTATACCAAAACACATTTCACAGAGAGAAATTCCCACAATGACAGAGCAGATAGGTTATCTACAGGTCCCTAGGAAGTCCTGAGAATTTTTTTTTAAAGACATTTTTTTAACGTTTTATGTTTGCAGGAAAATTGGGCAGATCATATGGAGAGTTTTCATGTACTCCCTCGCTTCACTTCCCATTTTGGCTTTTCCTGTTTTTAACATGTTGCAGAAATGTGGTACATTTGTCTAAATTGTCAAATCAATAATGATGCATTATTATTAAATAAAGTTTGTAGTTTGCACTAGGGTTCACTCTTTATATTGTAAAGTCTAGGGGTTTTGACACACGTACAGTGATAGGTACTATTATACATCTCATGCAAAATATAGTCACCTCTTTAAAAAGTCACTGTACTTCATCTTTTCATCTCTCCCTTCCTCTCTCCTCCCACAACCTCTGGCAACCCGTGATTTTTTTGCTTTCTTCATAGATTTGCTTTTCCAGAATGGCATTTTGATATTTTTTTCACTTAACTCTATGCTCTTAAATTTCTTTCATTTTTCAAGACCTGATCGTTTTCTCTGTTTTAGAATAATTTTCCATTGAATGGAGGTACTACAGTCTGTATATACATGTACTAAAGACCAACATGTTTATTTCCAAGTTTGGGCCATTATACCAGGCACAGTGGCTCTCACCAGCAATTCCAGCCTTCTGGGAGGCTGAGGTGGGTCGATTGTTTGAGCTCACAAGTTCAAGACCAGCCTGATCAAGAGTAAGACCCTGTCTCTACTAAAAATGGAAAAATGAGTCAAGAGGATAGCTGGAGCCTAAGAGTTTGAGTTTGCTGTGAGCTATGACACCATGGGTGTCTGAGGGTGACTGAGTGAGACTCGTTTTAAAAATGAAAAAAAAAAAATTAGTTTGGACAATTATAAATAAAGCTGCTAAAACATCCACATGAAAGTTATAGCGTCAAAATAAGTTTGGAACTCATGGAGGCAAATACCAAAGAGCATATTTGTTGGATGGATTGTATGGCCAGAGTATGTTTAGTTTTATTAACCTGCCAAAGTATCTTTCAAAGTGGCTATGTCACTTTTTAAAACCAACAGGATGAATAAGAGTTCCTATTTTTCTATTTCCTTGCTGTCATGTTTTTTAAAAAATTCGGACATTATAAGTGTGAAGTGGTATCCCATCGCAGTTGGGAAATTGAAATGTTTTTAAAATTTTGTTAATTTACTATAATTTACTTCAGTTTGTTAGAAGCGGGATCTCATTATACTCAAGACTGTAGTGCAGTAGCATAATCATAGCTGACTGTAGCCTCAAATTCCTGGCCTCCAGCAGTCCTGCTGCCTAAGCCTCCCTTGTGGCTGGGCACACACCACCACACCTGGGGGGGATATATATATATTTGTAGACACAGGGTCTCCCTGTGTTGTTCAGGCTGGTCTTGAACTCCTAAGGTACGCAATCCTTCTACCACAGTGACCCAAAGTGCTCAGCCAAAAATTAACAGTTTTTAAAAGAGTCAAATATCAAGCAAATTGGAAGACCATTTAGCAGCTTCCTGTGGTCTTATTTTTAGTTTTTCCTCTATTGATGCACATTTAGATTATTTCTAGTATATAATTATCACAAATAGTGTTTGCATTCACAATATTCTGTAAGTCTCCGTGCATTTGAATTTTTAAAAGCCATGATTAAGAAATGAATTAAAATTACTGAGTTGAACGATAGCAGGAGAATTGTGTAGACCACCTTTGGGCACTGAAATCAGCCATTAAATCTGAAATTTCAGCAGAACATGAGAATATTCATTCCCCCACTAACATGCACCAAACAATTTAAATTCAATTAATCTGATGGGGAAAACTAAAGGATACTTTAATCGTTTTATTTTGCACTTACTAGTTTAGCTAAACAACTTTTCACTTTTCAAATGGTTTTAATCC
>NW_003854014.1:2478-4211 GCF_000181295.1 Otolemur garnettii
ATTTTTATTTCTTTAACTTATACAGGAATTTTCTTAGCAGCTTTATTTATTTTCATGTATTTGTTTGTTTATTTACTTATTTTGAGACAGACTATCACTTTGTCACCTCGGTAGAATGCCATGCTGTCATAGCTCACAGCAAACTCTTAGGCTCAAGTGATTTCTCTTGCCTCAGCCTCCCAAGTAGCCAAAATCATAGGCTCCTGCTACAGCTCCAGGCTATTTTTAGAGACAGGGTTTCACTCTTGCTCAGGCTGGTCTCCAACCTGTGAGCTCAGGGCAATCCACCCACCTGGCCTCCCAGAGTGCTAAGATTCCAGGCATAAGCCAACCAGCCCGGCCCAAAATACTTAAGGTTTAGATTAAAAAGATGTTCCATGTATATCCCTCTCTCCTGCTGAAATGACCCACACCAAGCACATTATTACAAAAAAATAAGAATATAAGTACAAAGAAATATTATAATGAGCTGATATAATGGATAAAATATCAAAAAATAGCAGTTGAATATGATAAAAATATACTTTCTAAATTCAGTTGCAAAACTATTTCCAATATAGAATTGTATACGAAATATGAACCTAGAATCTGACTTTTTTTTTGGTGTTGAACCTTACTTTTATACAAGATTTTGAAAAAGGTCTTTCTCAAGCATTTTTTTTAAAGATGCTATAGGAATATATAATAAATGAAAGTGATGCTTTATAATATGAATAATAGCTACTGGGCATGGTGGCTCACACCTGTGATCTCAACCCTTGGGAAGCCAAGGAAGGGGAATTGATTGAGCCCAGGAGTTTGAGACCAGCCTGGGAAACAAAGGAAGACCTTACCTTTAAAAAATTTAAAAAAATTTATCATTCTTATAGTTGCAGCCACTTGGGAGGATGAGGCAGGAGGACTCCTTGAGCCAGGAGTTTGAGGTTCCAGTGTATTATAATGACATCACTGAAGTCTAGCCTCGGAGACAGAGCAAGATCCTGTCTCAGAAAAGAAAAAAAACTAGTGAAGGATGAAGAAGATCTCTAGATGACAGATGAGAACCAGGCCTGTAGAGCAACAAGATTGACAGGAGTGAGATCACAGAATTCACTGCTGTAATGTTGACTGACGATATGATATAAAGTTATCATCTATCTCCATTTGGAGAATAAAAGGAGAATCTCCGTAGAGATACTGGGCCATTGGTGTATAAATCAAATAAATATAACCATTAATGTTTCATTAAACAGCTAATGTTTCTCATATCATTTCCTTTGTAGTGTGAAATTCAGGAAGTGAAGGATAGGAGATTTTGATTTTCATTAAGTCTCACAGACAGTTTGCCTTTTTAAACTATGTGCATAGATTATTTTAATAAAAACAAATTTAAAACATTGTAGATACACTGGATAATTAGAAAGATAAAAAATCATCTGAGACAGCTGATAAAAACTGACCTCATTAACACATAACAAAAGCCCAAGCTGTGATGTTCTTCTGCTGAACATAAATTATTTCACAGAACATCAATACAAAGTTATATTATAAATACAGCGGACTGAAGCAAGTTCATTATATAACCGTATCTGAAATCAGGGAAAAACAAGAAAACTGTGCAACCAAAACTAATGACCAGATAATGACGCTTCTTCTTTATCAATGGCAGTCTTAGCCATGAACTTTCCAGGTCAAACTATTGAGATGCACAGCTCAGTCCTTTTGACAAATTTGGCCTTGGATTATGATTTTAA
>NW_003854015.1:0-456 GCF_000181295.1 Otolemur garnettii
TGGCACTGCCTTTTATCAGTTCCCTGCTCCTTAGTTACCGTGAAACTTACTGAGAAATGTGCGTATGATGCCGCAGGAAGGCAGAGCACACTGAGAAGGGGGGAAGGCCGGGTGCACGGCTGGCAGCTGTGATCCAGCACTCTGGGAGGCCGAGGCAGGTTCACGTCACTGAACACGGCCTGGGAACGATTTTGATTCTGCCCTCAGGACTACACTCTTTGACTACGTATGTACTTTGTGAGACAGAATCTTGCTCTAGCATCTCAGCCAGTACACAGTAGTGTCACCAAGTTTACTGCAGCCACAAACTCCTAGGCTCAGGCGATCTTCCTGCCTCAGCCTCCCAACCACACTCAGCCAGTTTTTTTTTTTTTTTTTCTGTTTTTAGTAGAGATGTAGTCTTACTCTTGCTCAGGCTGGTCTTAAATGCCTGAGCTCAAGGGATCCACCTGCCTC
>NW_003854015.1:2213-4206 GCF_000181295.1 Otolemur garnettii
GAGTTTACAACCTGCCAAATGAAAATATTGCTACTTCCTAGCATGAAATAAAATAATCATGGGTGTATAGAGCTTGTAGATGACTTGTAGAATACCAAAGAAGTAAAATATAGGCATATATAATTATTTGAAATCGATCAACAGAAGAATGTTTTATCTCGATTTTAGGAAAACAAGACAGGGGGGGAATTTAAAGAGAGGAGGAAACATTGGATTTGGCTGTTGTCAAATCCTGGCTCCATGTGGTTCTAATCACTCATCTTAGGCCAGTTGCCTGAAGCGCTCCCAGCCTCAGTTTGTACATCTTTGAAATGGGACTGTCAGGAAGATTCGCTGAAGATCTGTAGGTAAAGCACAGCCTTACACCCGGCCGTGGAGAAGGCGGAATGCCTGGTCTTTATCATTACTGCCAGTGCCTTTTTGTTGTTATTGTCATAGGTGTTATTACATCTTTACTTAGAAAAGCAAGATGTCAAAAGGAGGCTCGGATTCTATCAAAGGATAGTGTCCTAATGAAAAATATTTATACGTGTTCAAGGGCTTTAACTTTCTCAGCATTTTGGATGGTAAATCACATAAAATTACAGGGTGAAGTATTTGTTTCCTTTGGTGAGAGCAGCTGGGCGGACACAGAGGTGAGCCATTGGGGTCCCTCACACGATCTCATGTTGAATGTACCGGGGAGGGAAAATTGATAAAACCCAGTGCGAGTGAAGAAGTCCCCTCCTCAGCCTCCCTCTACTCTGGTATTCATGATGGGACTTGTGTAAGGTGGACCTCACCGTGGCTGCCTACATCCAACAGGTGGTTTGGAACCTCGATGCTCTCAGAGGGGTATGACTTATTCTATGTGTCATACACCCGATTAGTGTGTCCACCTTGAGAACCTCCTCATACTTAGACATTGAGAAAACTTTGAAGTTGAGAAAGTTATGGACTTCAAAAGATTGTTATTGGTTGAGAATACAAGCGTACAGCAGGGGAATCATAAGAGGATAAAGGACCCGACAGTATTCAAATCATAGTCAGGGCCCATTTGATGTCTGCCTGCTGTTTAAAGACTCAATAGCAAATTGCAAAGAATTCCTCATCTTAAGCACTGTCTCACTGCCTATTAGGGTACTGTGAGCAGCTAACAATAGCAGCAAAAGCCCAAAAGAAAAAGGAGAAAGTCAGAACCTTGTGGACTTGGTGCTGGTTGGCCTAGTTACCGGTATTGTCAATGACACTGGTGCCTAAAACATCATAACGTGTGGTATGTAATGTGTAATGACATGATCGACACACATGATAAGCCTCTCTGAACTGCCAAGGCAATGGATGAGATACCACGTCTGAAATGCTTGGCCAGTGCCTGGCACAAAGCTGATGAGTCATCAAAGCTCTTTCACACCCTTCTTCCCTTCCCAGAAAGCCAAACATCAATGACACTTTGTCACTGATATTTGCACTGTTGGAATAGCATTCGAGGTTATGCATTGGTTGAGTGAAGACCCAGTTTTCTTTCTGCCCTGTGGGGAGTGTGGAGGAAGGTGACTCTGTGTGAGGGCAGACGTGGGGTCACACCGAATCCTAGGTGACTCTGCGTGAGGGCAGACGTGGGGTCACACCAAATCCTAGGTGACTCTGCGTGGGGGTAGACGTGGGGTCACACCGAATCCTAGGTGACTCTGCATGTGGGCAGATGTGGGGTCACACCAAATCCTAGGTGACTCTGCATGTGGGCAGACGTGGGGTCACACCAAATCCTAGGTGACTGTGTGTGGGGGCAGACGTGGGGTCACACCAAATCCTAGGTGACTCTGCATGTGGGCAGACGTGGGGTCACACCAAATCCTAGGTGACTCTGCGTGTGGGCAGACGTGGGGTCACACCAAATCCTAGGTGACTCTGCGTGGGGGCAGACGTGGGGTCACACCGAATCCTAGGTGACTCTGCGTGTGGGCAGACGTGGGGTCACACCGAATCCTAGGTGACTCTGCGTGTGGGCAGA
>NW_003854016.1:0-1368 GCF_000181295.1 Otolemur garnettii
GCTCTGCTGTGGTCAGAAATGGAATCAATGGCCATTTACTCCAAGGTGGCCACAGAGAGGTCTGTGAACTCCTACAGCAAATCCACTGAAGGAAGCCATGTTCCCAGAGATAACTACATTAATCGTTAAGGAGCTGTTATCAGCTCTGGCCATGAAGGGACCCCCTAGGGTAAGGGTTTTTCAAACTGTACATTGTGACCTATTATTGCCTATGATCTACTAAAGATTGCAATTTGATAGATCACTGGGCATGTTAAAAAAATGAAATATTTTTTAAATGCCATTACTAAGGAAATTTTAAAAATATGTAAGTATAATTGCTTACAATGAAAAAATATATTTCTCACTATGGATTGTAGCTAAAAATGCTCAAAAAATAGAAAATAATATTATTCTTGACTTGCTAGTTTCTTCAGAAGTGTTCCCCGTGCATGAATCAACATCTGACCTCAGTCAAGGACCTATTCTCATAGCCTGCAAGTAAAATAAAATTGAATACCAACAGTCTATTTCTATGAGAATATACACTTATTAAAAAAAATTTACAGAAATAGAAGATACCTCCCCAAATGATAGTGATACATATTTCTGATTGTACCATAACATTTGTTGATTTTTATTTTTCTGTATTGTATAAAAGCTCTACAGTGGATTTCTTACTTTTCTAATCAGAAAACGTTAGAAATTTCACTATCATTTAAAAAAGCGATTTCTGACGGCTGACTGATGGAGAACACAGGTTTTAGTGGGTTCAAGAGTAAGCACAGAAGTATTTGAAAGCGAAAGGAATAGCAGTAAAGGAAAATTGGAATATTTTTTGGTTTTGTTTTCAAATAAACTCCATTCGCTTATGGGCTAAACCAGGGAAAAGTTCAAGATCGTGAAGAAAGTGACTCCAAAAAGAAACCTTTTGAAGTGATTTTTGAGTCTGTGTTATTAATGTCCTGAACATACCGAAGCTCTTCTGAGTGATCTTTGAAGCTGGCTGCTGTAGGTCAGTGGTTAGCAAGCTGACCCCAGATACCCTCAATGGCAAGTTCAATCCTTGCCTGGGCCTTATAAACAAACAAACAAAGTTGAAGTAATCTTTGAAATAAGGAAATTTGTTTGTAATATATATAATCTCCAAAAATGTTATTTTGAAAACTGATGCTCTTTTAATTTTTAAATTGTACAGTAGTGTTCAAATTTGTTATTCATCATGGATAATCACATTATCTAAGTAACTAGAAACATAAATATGTAGAGGATTGCTAAAATGAAAACAACATCCTACAAAGCCTTGCTGCTATTCTTCCCAGTCACAGCAAACGGCAACAATCACTGAGGAGTTCAGTAGCTTTAAATGAATTTCCAGGAATTCAAATG
>NW_003854016.1:2677-4206 GCF_000181295.1 Otolemur garnettii
TTTTTTTTTTTGCCTGACCCAGGAGACTCATACCATTAGCTATAAAGCAGTGGGAAGGAGCTTCATGATTAGCTTGCAGTTGGGTAAATCTCAGACAATTCTTGGTAGTTCTGTATTTTTTTATCCCAGGAACTAGGATGGTAGAGTATCCTTTCTTTGAAATGTTACCAGAAAGTAAAATGACTAGTGAAATTACTTTCAAAGCTTCTGCCTGGAAGGAAAAACACCATTTTTGTCACATTTTATTGCCTAAAGCAGAGTTTCACAACTTTGGCACCATTGGCATTTGGGGCTAGACAGTTCTTTGTGATAAGATATGTCCACCATAGAATGTTTCAGCAGCACCCTCAACCTCTATCCACCGAGAACAGGTAACACTCCCTTTCTCTAGTTCTGGCGATGAAAAATGTCTCCAGATATTGGCAAATGTCCCTTTAATGGCCAAATTCCTCCTAGTTGGGAAACACTGGCCTAAAGCAAGTCTCCAAGTCCCACGGCAGAGCTGATTGCCGGAGGATGAGGATACAGCATCTCCCTCTTTGGAAGGGCATTGCATGCAGATGCACCTCTCATGAATAACCGAGGATCACTTATGTGGTGACTTGTACGTATGAATAAAGGATGCTTGGTTCTGTCTCTGGCTAACTCACTAGATATCTGTGAGTTCCATGGAAAAAATATACTTTTTGTTTCCATGGACTTCACCACAAACATTGTGGACACTGCTAAAATTTCTCGTTTGCAAAGATTCTGCACCATTGTCATGGGTTTTATTCTGAGTTGAAGAATATAAAATTAACTCATAAGTTATGAGTTAATTTTATTTATTAAAATTTATCAATAAATTTTATTTATTTACTCATATTTATATTTCCCTCGACTTTTATGGTAAGACAGCCACACACATTCTTCAGTGAGGAGGATCAAATAGAAAATGTGATGTTTCAAAGAAATGGGGAAAAATGTGAGGAATTGGAGCCATTGTCTCACCAGGAAAAATGGAAATACAGAATTAACTGATAAGATTTAGGGAGAAAATTTTTCCGAAAATCAAATATACATATATAATACAAAAGTTGATTTACCCGGAAAGTAGAGAGAGATGAATTTTCCAAGAAGCTAAGTGGACCATAAGCTCCAACATTCCATATCTTCATGGTTCTCCGTAAGGAGCATTATAACAATGTGCCCACATGGTCATTAATTTCTGTTAAATTTGCAAAAATAACTAAGACCACTGTACTTCTCCGTATGACTATCCCTTCATTAGCCGTCCTCTCTCTCTTTCTAATAGAATGGCCAGCAGAAATTGGATGTCACAAAGTGTTAATGTAAGGGGTCATGGCTACAAATCAAGCTATATTTGTGAATTTGAAGGGGGTAAGTATAACTCTATAGTCAATGACTTGGAATTTCCTTTACTTCTGAATGGAGGAAATAAACCATAATAAATTATTATTATCTGTGATACTTTTTCCTAATTGACATTGCATGTATTTTATATCATCACAGAGCTATAATAGTTATCT
>NW_003854017.1:0-1639 GCF_000181295.1 Otolemur garnettii
CCAACAAATTAGACTTGCTGGGATGGGGCCAGGCATCACGCTCTTTGATGCTCTTCAGCATATGTTATTGTGCATTCATGGTTGACAACTGAGAACCACTGATCCAGAGACCACACACTACAGAATGTGGCCAAAGGCTTGAACAACAGAATAGTCTTAGGCACTCACTGCTTTGTTTGTGCTTTTATTATCTTATTTTTTTCTAAAGAGGACCTGTAATTTGAAGACGCTAACAACTATGTGCTCAAAATCTTGTCAGCTAACCACGATCCTCCCTGGCACAATCCTAACTATCCCTGTACCACTGTGAAGGTCCCTCCCTCCTCCCTCCTTTCCTTCCTAGTGTTCCATTAAAAGACACATACAAATGAACATAAGATTCATCTGAGCCATTTCAGACACTGCTGAATTTCTTAGACATAGACACAAAATGATAAAAATTGTTTTTCCAATTTGGACATGAGCCTACTTGATAATTATGGGTTGTAAGAAATTGGTTTCTCTATTTTGTTTGAAAGCATAAAAGGAAACTCATGCCTCAAAAATACTCAAATAATTAAAGAAATAATTTATATATACACACATAAGCAAAAATATATCCACGAGATATCAGTTGTAGAATCAAAGCACTCAGTTTCATTTTGTGGTACAAAAAAGATGGGTCTGATCTGGCTTGAGTTGGCCCTGGCTAACTGAGACCTTAAACATTTCTTTTACTTCCATTCAACTTCAGTTTCTTAACTTATGCATCTGTGATCTGCCACTTCTCTGATCCTTATCCACTTCTCCAAACAACCCTGGTATAGAGACAAGTTCCAATTAGCTATAGATTTGCTTTAGAAATATTCAAACCACAGGTCATAATTTTTGCTGGGTGAGTAGAAAAGAATGTTGATGTCATTTACTATCAATTGCATTTGTCCCCTTTTATGAGGAAGATAATGCAGACATTGGATTAAATTTCAAGGCTGTCTTAGAAAGACACATTACACAGAGAACTGGAAAATATTCTTTTCACTGATTATGTTACAGACAGTAATGTTTAACATGATGCATAAATCAGCAAAGTAAATGAGCAAGAGTCTAATATATTTTAAAAAGGAACCTAGCAATATATGTTTGACATACAGTTGGTGTTGAACAAATGTTAAATGGTGAATGGATGTGAAAAATTAAAAAGCAATTTTTCAGTTTCAGATGCTAACCTGAGGAGGTTCTAAAGATCAAAATTCTTTGGTCATAAAGAATGATTTTGATTTAAATTGTGTTTCCTTAAATGGCTAAAAATTTGGATACAGTAAGATTGGAAAAACTAATTTTTGGACATGAATGGTGATTTTTAATTGCTACTTGGGCTAATATACTTCTATAATAATTTTGAAAAGTTTAAAATAGTTACAACAACAAGCTTTGAAATATCTTTAGTCTACTGTATTAAAACCATAAGCTCAATGAACAACGGTAAGGTAAATTTTTCTATGGTTATATTAGCTTTGTGGCTATGAGGTCTGACAATTAAGTTCGCACCTCATCCTAGAAAAAGTTCTATAAGCCTTATTGCTGAATAACACTGTGGTCATCTTTAAAGTACTCCCCTTGGAAAGCTATGCCCCGATGTCACTGCCTGGTCCACCCTTCA